>NC_092122.1:4800000-4835000 GCF_045679555.1 Salvelinus alpinus
GCTCATTTCTAAAGCAGTTTTTTTTCTTCTCTCCTTCTCTCCGCCTAACAGCTTTCTAAAGAACGTGAGCATCTTCAGGCGATGATGGCCCACTTGCACATGCGGCCCTCGGAGCCCAAGCCATCTCCAAAACCTGTGAGTGCATATTGCTCTATATACAGTAAACAGGGTTTGGCTGAATGAGACCGTTTAACCGTCAGCAGTTGAAATGGATGGAGGGATAGTGGGATGATAGTGGGATGATAGTGGGATGGAAAGGCAATACCAGGTTACACCTCTCCCATCAGATACATCTCAGTCTATGACAGAGAGGACAATAGAGCCAGGAGTGTATTAAATCACAGGCTTGAGTCCTTTGCCAAAACGCTGGGTCATTTCGTTGTGATAGACATAATGGTTAAAACAACCTGTTAGCAGCGCAATAGCTGCTTAGCACCACAGTCCAAAGCAGCACTTAAAGTCGAGTGAGAGAAATGAAAGTATGTTTCATTTGGACAACAAACACCTCAACTGATAGCTGTACTGGTAAAGATGATGAGCAATGAAATAGCCCAGTAATAAGTATGCAATAAAATGGGCCTAAAATAGATACAAAATCCTACAAATATGGGCTAAAATCGGCAAAGAATCTATTTGACACTATTTCACTTTAGTATATATTTGCATTGAATATGGATACACTCACGAAACAAATGTATTTAAATGATACACTATTTTTTTTATATTACATGTGCAAAAACAATGCATCATTTTTGTTAGTATTATTTACCTCAATTTTAAAGCAGTTGAAAAAAATGAGAGATCAGAAACGTTGTTAGTATGTTGCTGCTGCTTAGTAAGTGCCTCATTTCAATGGAATAATGCTCCATTGAATAAAGTAGAATCACAAGATAGAATAATTATCCTGCAAACCCGTCAGGAATCATCTGCTTTCCTCCAATTTATTATTCAATCACTTTTTTCCCTCTTTTTTTTTATCTTCACAACTCCAGCAGCTTGGTTACATTTAGTCTAAAAAAGAATGTTCAGGACTGTAATCCAAGACTGCATATGAATGAATACTGTTAATGAACTATTGCATTACATAAACCGCACATGAAAGAACTGCTAATTGCATTTGATGGTGCGTAATTCGTACAGAGATCCTTAAATGAACAAACTCTCTCCAGCTTCAGTTTTAAGGCTCCCCCTTTTGGAGAACTAGAGCGGAGCGTACTTATACTGTAGATTTTGGCATACGAAAATGACTACATGTGGATAATACGTGTTATATGCGGGGGGGGGGAAATGCATAGTTCCACCGCAATAGGAGATGTGTAATAGATATCATAGCATGGGTTTACATCCCGAACATGGCTGGGGCTGGGGTTGAAACAGCCCCACATATTTGATAAATATTAATAGTGTGAATTTATTGCCGGCTGCTGAAATGAGTCCTGTTGGTTCTTCACTGCAACCCTTAACAGCTATCAGTAGCCCGACACAAGGTGTTCCTCGCGCTGGGCGCACTGTCTATTATATGACCCCATTTACTCTCTGAATGGCACTTCATTAAATGTTACCTTTTGGCCATGCCATGGATGGATGAAAAGTTACCAAGGCTGCAAGGCCCAGAATAATGAGTTTTTCTCTCTCTCTCTCTCTCTCTCCCAGACCCAACCTTGAATATATATATTCAGATGAGCAGAGAGGTGGCAAAGTGCTCATCCCTGCCTCTCATTCGCTCTCCCGCTCAGTTAGGGCTTTAATAAATTCCATTTTGCAAATACTAGGATTGTATGCCTGCAAAGATGTTACGCTTGTTGCCGTACCTGGTGGGGGGAGAGGAGGGGGAAAAAAGAAGACGGAATCTTAACACTATAATATACATGCTATTACACACACTGATAGGATTTATTATGGAGTGCATTTTTGCTGTGTTTGACAGCGTGTCCAAACCCTTTGTGGGTCTCTGTGTTGAACATGTAACACGTAATGACTGTTCACAGTGTATCTGGGGCTGTGTGTGTGCGTGTGCGTGTGCGTCTGATGCTTTGAATGAATAGGGGATTAAGTAGGATCAGACTTCAAAGACCTGGTTGGTATGGTGCCTTGACCTGGCCTGACCTGTTGTGAATTATATGGAGATTCCTGTATTATACACATCAAATACACTGTTTTGGAAGCTGTCGTAGGGGGAAAAAACGACAATATACATTTTCCTTTTCAATTGTCATGCTAGTTTACTGTCTGTGCTGTGTTCTACAGTGACAGTTGCTGTCGTCTAGTCTACTTTCCTCGCCAAAGTAGTAAAACGTTTCTGTCTCAGACAATGACGGATATGACTTGTCCGTCGTCATTATTATTCTGTCATTAAATTAAATTAAATGACATCATTAGTACATGAAAATAATAATTCATTCGCATTTTATATTTTACACCTTTGAAAAAAATCCGCTGACGTGCGTGTTTTTGAAACTTACACTCATCAGTCTTAGATTCATTCCTCCTTCCACTGTGCGGTAGAGTAAACTTGTACTAAGGCCACAGCTAGCCTGCGCAGTAACTCTGCAGTCCTATGGGACGTTCTTCTCTCTGACTAGTTTGAGTTCATGTAATAAATATATGGCATTTAGCAGATGCTTCTATCCAAAGCGACTTGCAGCCATGCGTGCATATATATATATTTTTTGTTTACGGGTGGTCCCGGGAATCAAACCCACTACCTTGGCGTTGCACGCGCCATGCTACACCAACTGAGCTACAGAAGTACTGCTGTCAGTACAGGCCTTACAGTATTAACTAGCTGCCAGTCATCTCAGCCCAGACAGTCCCTCCCAGAATCAGCTCACTAGCTTTAAGTGGTGCTATAATGATCAGCTGAAAGCCATAGATGCACCATAGTCTCTCCGACCTGACATCTCATTGTATTCATCAACACATGCTGTCGCAAATGATTATTGAGGCCTCTCACGCTCTCTTTTACAACCCTGCTCCCCTTTCAAAGTGATCTCCAGTCACGTTCACAACGTTCACCAGCAGTCCACTCGTCCCGTTCGCAATTAAGCCAATTTGGTTGGAATATGTAATGATGTCATTTCCATTCCAGCTAAATTAGCACAGAGACGCAAAGGTCAGGGTGGAAATTTCCACTCGGTTGGTTGGAACCCCTACAATCACATCACATGTGCCCAATGAAAAAAAATAAAAAATAAAAGAGGGTGAAAAGCTCTGTGGATTAGTGACGGGTTTCAGTTAGCGTTAGCGGAGAGGTAAAGTGACTCTGCACGGGTTTCTGTTAGCGTTAGCGGAGAGGTAAAGTGACTCTGCACGGGTTTCAGTTAGCGTTAGCGGAGAGGTAAAGTGACTCTGCACGGGTTTCAGTTAGCGTTAGCGGAGAGGTAAAGTGACTCTGCACGGGTTTCAGTTAGCGTTAGCGGAGAGGTAAAGTGACTCTGCACGGGTTTCAGTTACCAGAGAGGTAAAGTGACTCTGCACGGGTTTCAGTTAGCGTTAGCGGAGAGGTAAAGTGACTCTGCACGGGTTTCAGTTAGCGTTAGCGGAGAGGTAAAGTGACTCTGCACGGGTTTCAGTTAGCGTTAGCGGAGAGGTAAAGTGACTCTGCACGGGTTTCAGTTAGCGTTAGCGGAGAGGTAAAGTGACTCTGCACGGGTTTCTGTTAGCGTTAGCGGAGAGGTAAAGTGACTCTGCACGGGTTTCAGTTAGCGTTAGCGGAGAGGTAAAGTGACTCTGCACGGGTTTCAGTTAGCGTTAGCGGAGAGGTAAAGTGACTCTGCACGGGTTTCTGTTAGCGTTAGCGGAGAGGTAAAGTGACTCTGCACGGGTTTCAGTTAGCGTTAGCGGAGAGGTAAAGTGACTCTGCACGGGTTTCAGTTAGCGTTAGCGGAGAGATAAAGTGACTCTGCACGGGTTTCAGTTAGCGTTAGCGGAGAGGTAAAGTGACTCTGCACGGGTTTCAGTTAGCGTTAGCGGAGAGGTAAAGTGACTCTGCACGGGTTTCAGTTACCAGAGAGGTAAAGTGACTCTGCACGGGTTTCAGTTAGCGTTAGCGGAGAGGTAAAGTGACTCTGCACGGGTTTCAGTTAGCGTTAGCGGAGAGGTAAAGTGACTCTGCACGGGTTTCAGTTAGCGTTAGCGGAGAGGTAAAGTGACTCTGCACGGGTTTCTGTTAGCGTTAGCGGAGAGGTAAAGTGACTCTGCACGGGTTTCAGTTAGCGTTAGCGGAGAGGTAAAGTGACTCTGCACGGGTTTCAGTTAGCGTTAGCGGAGAGGTAAAGTGACTCTGCACGGGTTTCTGTTAGCGTTAGCGGAGAGGTAAAGTGACTCTGCACGGGTTTCAGTTAGCGTTAGCGGAGAGGTAAAGTGACTCTGCACGGGTTTCAGTTAGCGTTAGCGGAGAGATAAAGTGACTCTGCACGGGTTTCAGTTAGCGTTAGCGGAGAGGTAAAGTGACTGCACGGGTTTCAGTTAGCGTTAGCGGAGAGGTAAAGTGACTCTGCACGGGTTTCAGTTAGCGTTAGCGGAGAGGTAAAGTGACTGCACGGGTTTCAGTTAGCGTTAGCGGAGAGGTAAAGTGACTCTGCACGGGTTTCAGTTAGCGGAGAGGTAAAGTGACTCTGCACGGGTTTCAGTTAGCGTTAGCGGAGAGGTAAAGTGACTGCACGGGTTTCAGTTAGCGTTAGCGGAGAGGTAAAGTGACTCTGCACGGGTTTCAGTTAGCGTTAGCGGAGAGGTAAAGTGACTCTGCACGGGTTTCAGTTAGCGTTAGCGGAGAGGTAAAGTGACTCTGCACGGGTTTCAGTTAGCGTTAGCGGAGAGGTAAAGTGACTCTGCACGGGTTTCAGTTAGCGTTAGCGGAGAGGTAAAGTGACTCTGCACGGGTTTCTGTTAGCGTTAGCGGAGAGGTAAAGTGACTCTGCACGGGTTTCAGTTAGCGTTAGCGGAGAGGTAAAGTGACTCTGCACGGGTTTCTGTTAGCGTTAGCGGAGAGGTAAAGTGACTCTGCACGGGTTTCAGTTAGCGTTAGCGGAGAGGTAAAGTGACTCTGCACGGATTTCAGTTAGCGTTAGCGGAGAGGTAAAGTGACTCTGCACGGATTTCAGTTAGCGTTAGCGGAGAGGTAAAGTGACTCTGCACGGGTTTCAGTTAGCGTTAGCGGAGAGGTAAAGTGACTCTGCACGGGTTTCAGTTAGCGTTAGCGGAGAGGTAAAGTGACTCTGCACGGGTTTCTGTTAGCGTTAGCGGAGAGGTAAAGTGACTCTGCACGGGTTTCAGTTAACGTTAGCGGAGAGGTAAAGTGACTCTGCACGGGTTTCAGTTAGCGTTAGCGGAGAGGTAAAGTGACTCTGCACGGGTTTCAGTTAGCGTTAGCGGAGAGGTAAAGTGACTCTGCACGGGTTTCAGTTAGCGTTAGCGGAGAGGTAAAGTGACTCTGCACAGGTTTCAGTTAGCGTTAGCAGAGAGGTAAAGTGACTCTGCACGGGTTTCAGTTAGCGTTAGCGGAGAGGTAAAGTGACTCTGCACGGGTTTCAGTTAGCGTTAGCGGAGAGGTAAAGTGACTGCACGGGTTTCAGTTAGCGTTAGCGGAGAGGTAAAGTGACTCTGCACGGGTTTCAGTTAGCGTTAGCAGAGAGGTAAAGTGACTCTGCACGGGTTTCAAAGAGGAAAGTAGCCGCATCGCTTTTGTTTTGTATCCAGGAAAGGTCAGGGTTGCCTGTGCTGTGGCCTGGCCATCTGTAGCCAGCTGTAGCCATCTGTAGCCAGGTGGTGGTGGTGGCTGTCTCTGGCTCTCTCCCTACCACAGTTTAGTACACACTACACGGTGAGTTGTCTCTATGTGGGCGTTAGATGGTGGTTGGGATAACATGGATGGCTGATCATTAGATCATCTTTAACAGCATGCTCTAATTAGAATTCTTATGATACAATTTGATCCTTTAATTCGTGGAGATTGGTTGCTTCCTGTAACACAGCTTATTAGTGGAACCACAGCTGTAGAACTGCAGAGAATCCACTCTCGTTTTGTCAGAGAGCCCCTTCTGATGTAAAACCCTCTTTCTTTCTCCCTCCCGCTCTCTTGCTTCTACTTCCTTCTTCTCGCCCTCAATCCTATTTCTCTCTGTCTTTCTCTCCCTCGCTCTCTTTCCCATGTTCTCTCTCCCTCTCCTTCCTTTCCTCAATCCCTCGGTCACCTCGCTCCTTTCTCCCTTAATCAGCTGAACCTGGTGTCGAGCGTCACCATGTCGAAGAACCTGCCATCGGCGTCCCCTCCGAACGTACCTCAGACCCCCACCACGCCCAGCGCCCCCGTGACGCCCATGTCCCAGGTGCCCCAGGTGCCCTCCCTGCTCAGCGCCGCCAACGTCCCAAGCATGGGCGCCATGCGTAGACGTCACTCCGACAAGTACTCCATGCAACTGTCTTCAGGTAAGACCCTCTACACTAAGCCCAGTCACCTACTGTTATGATCATTAATAAAGTTGGGTTCATTGAATTGAATTGAATACTGTGTTGGACTCCTTTCAACGCATTGTCACTAATAGTTGTTGTTGTACAACCGCACAGTGTTTATTGCAATACGGAATGTTAGATTTAAAAAGGATAAAAAAGGCCTCTGTATAATCAATCCATATGTCAATAGACCATAACGTTTTCTGAGCGTAAATATGACGTGAATGTCAATTCAGTTCGAACGTTAAGATGTTCTATGTATTAAGCTCTTTGCATTTTAAAAGGCCTGTCTTTGATGTTTATATTTACTCTCTGGTATTTAGCATAAAATATGCATAATTATTCAAGTTCGTACAAAATATCTACATTGATCTAATTTGATATGGATGTATTAGTGTTTAAGATTTCTCATGAGAGAGATTAATGAAAAATCTATTTTGGAAAATGGAAAATGCTGATTTGTTGTGTGCTGCCCTCCCCTCCCTCTTCTCTTCTCTTTCTCTCCCTCTTTTAATTTGATGAAACCCTAAACTAATTCCAATACCACGAGGAATAAAATTTACCAATTATTGCAGGTGGTGACACAGTATTTATTTTTCCAGAGATCGCCCCAAACTATGAGTTTTATAAGAATGCCGATGTCAGACCGCCATTTACTTATGCAACCCTCATAAGGCAGGTGAGTGGGAGAAAAAAATACATTAACTTTGCCTGATTAGATGTAAATGAATTGCTGCTTGAATCGCATGCAGCTTTGAGAGTGTGTGTCATGCTGCCTAGTTAGTAAACCATTATTTGATGTCGTCTCATTTCAGGGTATCATGGAGTCGGGCGACATGCAGTTAACGCTTAATGAAATCTACAGCTGGTTCACCCGCACGTTCGCTTACTTCAGACGCAACGCAGCTACTTGGAAGGTACCTACCCTAAACCTACTCTTACAGCCTTAGAGTACACTACTTCCTCATCTAGAGACACCTCTTTGTGCCATGCCTGCAGTAAGAAAAGCTTGGAAGAACATTGATTTACTTGACACCAACAGATTAGTATCCCACTCCCCTAGCTTTAACCTGACCTCTTGAATAGAGTGAATTTTTCCAACCTCTTTCTCTCAGATGACAAGTGAAAGAATAATTCTGCCTCTGATATCGTTTTCTAATTTGGTGCAATTAATAGGCGAGGCTGTGGATGAGGAGTGGGGCCTGGCACGCTAATTACAATACAGCCACTCAATCATCAGCACCTTTTGTTACCATGCACCGTATTACTTCTCCTCCTGTCCCTCCCTCCCTCCCTCCCCTCACTCTCTCTCTCTCTCTCTCTCTCTCTCTCTCTCTCTCTCTCTCTCTCTCTCTCTCTCTCTCTCTCTCTCTCTCTCTCTCTCTCTCTCTCTCTCTCTCTCTCTCTCTTCCTCTCTCTCTCCATCCCTCCTCCCACACCCACCCAGCCTCTCTTGCATATCATTGGTTAATTAGTCTGAAAGATGGCTGTTTGCCTAGGGAGGCTGGAACTGTGGCAGGGGGTTTTGTGTTTAGTGTCTGGCCCGTGGTTTCCTATACACACACCATAGCTCATAGTGGCGGGCTGGCGGCCGCGTGTCCGACTGAGGGGTTATGGTCGTTCAGCCGAAACTAAATGAGACCCAAATTGAGAATTAGCCTGTCAAGGAGAGAACACACTTTATTTACCAGGACAAAAGGACTCATTTGTATCTCTGTCCTAAACAACTTTCATTGCCTGCCTCTCCAGCACAGTTAAAAATGTCTTCCTGATGCGTCTGTTTTGGGGGAAGTGTGTGTGCGTTGCTGATAAGTATATTCCCTCCCTCTAACCCAACACTACATGTATCAGTGTTTTATTCTCACCCACCTTCAGCATAATTCGTTAGCCAGTAAGAGCCAGTGGCCATTGTGGATACTCAGGACAAGGAGAGGGTGGGGGGGGGGGATCAGAATATATCCACCTCTCATCAGCATGCAAAGCATATCAGACCACTAGGTTCAGCAAAGTGAATTAATTTGGATTTGGGATGCAAATGATGTCGGTGTGTGATTACTGATCCACAAGGGTGTGCTGCAAAAGACTCCGGACTCTTCCGGATTGTCACACGGTCGTGTGTGTCTTTTTGACTTGTTTAGTCAATTGTTTTATCACTGACTGGTCATTAACCAGAACACACCTTACACACTCTCTCTCTCTCTCTCTGACACAAACACACACACACACACACACACACACACACATTACACTCTCTCTCTCTCTCTCTCTGACACACACACACACACACACACACCTTACACACTCTCTCTCTCTCTCTGACACACACAGACACACACACACACACACATTACACACACTCTCTCTCTCTCTCTCTCTGACACACACACACACACTCTCTCTAACACACACACATATTACTCTCTCTCTCTCTCTCTCTCTCTCTCTCTCGCTCTCTCTCTCTCTCTCTCTCTCTCTCTCTCTCTCTCTCTCTCTCTCTCTCTCTCTCTCTCTCTCTCTCTCTCTCTCTCTCTCTCTCTCTCTCTCTCTCTCTCTCTCTCTCTCTCTCTCTCTCTGTCACACACACACATGTTATTTCTCTGTCACACACACACATGTTATTGTTTTTGGAAGGCCCAGTCGTGGTATAGAGAAGTGTTCAAAATGGGCATTAGAAATATCTCAGTCTCTCTCTCTTTTACAATAACCTAGGTGATATATTTACATTTTGAGCTCCCACATTTCCTTTGTAAGGCGTTAGAGGGATGATCTGTGATGGGCGTGTCATTTGATTAACTGAGAAAAAAGAGAAAAAAAAGAAATATAGGGTGATTTAATATCTGAGCTTGGTCTCATCAGCTCTGAGACTGGAGGATCCAGCCTCCACTCTGCTCCTCACTCCTCAGCAGCTTATTAGATCTAACTGTATAGCATGCATAATAAAACTGCTCATTTTCTCATTAATATTAAACTGATCATATTCAAAGCCATGGGCATTAAGATCAATCAAATCCTGGGATTTTCAGGTCAGATGCGGAGATCTGCTCATGTTTTTTTTCCTTTTTTTTTCTCTCGAGAATCTCTTTTCTTAAAGGGGAAAAAAACAGTATACCTCGTTGGGAAAAGAATGCACGTGAAAGTGGGCGATATTAAAGCAAAGGTTGTTATTTGTAGGCTTTTTGATGCATGTTTTAATTTGGATTTATCTGGAATGTTGGGGAGGAATATTGTATTTCTTGTGTTGATTTTCTTTTTTTGTATATATTTCATGTTTGCATATACATGTGTTAATGCATGCATATATCAGGTCATTTTGATAGCAACGCTTTGCTTTAAGGGTATGTGACAATATTACGACAAAAAGGTGTCCAGATCTGATCATTCGTTTGACTCCTATCTTGACAGCATGCACAGACTATTTCGATATAGTAGCCATCCTTGTCAGCCTACCACACACACGAGTCATACCCTCTCACACCAACCCTCCTCCTCCTCTTATCCCCCACACCTCATATTGTCACCGGGTTAGCTGTTAGCCACCAGATGGGGAAGGGCCTCAAATCTCTGCTACTGTCATCTTCTTAAGATACTGCCATGAAGACTAGAGCAGAGGGGTGAGGGCTGCTGCTTGCTACTGACATCACCATCATCACCACGGCATTACCACTTCTGTCACCAAAAGCCATTCGCTATGCTGATTACCTCCTTTCAGCCTACTTACTCTGATTGATATGTACTGTGTGTAACTTGTAAGTGCATTCGTACTCGCTCACTTTTACTAATTAAATCAATGGCGCGTGAACGTTAAGAATTTCAACCAAAAAAATCAATTTCGCGTCGGTTTCTTTTGCTCCCTTTCTTAGGTGGATAATCAATTTTAAAAAATGAAATCACTCTTTCCGTGACCTTTCTCTGTTTTTTTTTTTCATCTGTAGAACGCCGTTCGCCACAACCTCAGTCTGCACAAGTGCTTTGTGCGTGTGGAGAACGTGAAGGGGGCCGTGTGGACGGTGGACGAGATGGAGTACCAGAAACGCAGGTCTCAGAAGATAACAGGGTACGTTAGAGCAGAGCTGTCACTCTAACTCCCCACCTAGTCCTAGGGCCTGTACCGTATTACCACTAATAATCAGGCATTTTTAAATATCACTGTAGTACAGTATATGGTGTGTGTTCAAAGGCTGCCGTTCATTCTAAGATGATTTAATGTCACAGCTATGAGGAGAAATACGTATTTTAAATGTTACACCACTTGACTCTTTCACTGTTTAATATACAACGATGTTAGAATTAGAATTTAAAATATATGTTGCAATATGCCATTTTGTAAGAATGTGTATTTCAAAATGTTTTGTGTATTTCTGTTTCCTGGTGTAGAAGCCCGACGCTTGTGAAGAACCTTCCCTCCAGCCTGGGCTATGGAGCTGCTTTAAACGCCAGCTTACAGGTAAACACCCAGCATTAAGCTGCGGTTGCTCTGTCAGATCCTGTACGCTAGTCAAAATGTGACTGATTCCCCTCCATTGTATTGTGGGTAGTATAGCCTACAGCTGTGTGTTGCTTCTGTGTGGTTAGATGGAAGTAGTTCTTAAGACCTCAGCCTACTGTATTGTATGTTCATTAGTCAGCAAGGGAGAGGCGTAACGAAAGTGGCTAAAGTTGAGTGGAGGGTCTCTCCTCCCTCCCTCTCTCGCTCTCCCCTCCCTCCCTCTCTCGCTCTCCCCTCCCTCCCTCTCTCGCTCTCCCCTCTCTCGCTCTCCCCTCCCTCCCTCTCTCGCTCTCCCCTCCCTCCCTCTCTCGCTCTCCCCTCCCTCCCTCTCTCGCTCTCCCCTCCCTCCCTCTCTTGCTCTCCCCTCCCTCCCTCTCTCGCTCTCCCCTCCCTCCCTCTCTCGCTCTCCACTCCCTCCCTCCCTCCATCTCTCTCCATCTGTCTGGTTGATATCAGTGAGAATGGAGGCCACCCTGTGGCTACAGCAGAACCAGCTCTTTCTCTCTCTCAGCTTGACCACGGACTCAGATTGATAGCATTTGCATTCATATTTATCCAGGCTGTCATAAATGATTTGGCTTCAATGCTGTTGGCCAGCCAGCAAGGTGCTCGTGGCAAAAACTTTACATTTTAATCGCAAAATATAACTTTAATGCGCAGGAGGCAAAAGTGTCAGGAGTTCTATATAATTTTTTTGGTCTGTTTAATAGTCATCGAAAGCCAACAGGGTGATATCAATGGCATCAAAACATTTTCATTGTGTGGAGTTATATTGAGTCGAATAAACCATCAGTGAAAACTATCCAATCATTAGTAATTTAAGTCCTCTAGTAAGCATCCAGTTGTAAGCATAATAGCTTGTCAAAAGTCTTCACTAGTATTATCTGTATTCTGAAAGTTATATATCTTGAACGTTGATTGCTGACATGCAAAACATTTTGGGACAATATCAACAATGGACTATTGAAACAAATAACAAAAGATCGTTTTTGGATGGAATTTTCTTTTAAGTGTGAGGTTTATCTTCATGATGGCCTGTAATCTGAATACCCAGTTGTCTCTAACTTCTCTCTCTCTCTCTCTCTCTCTCTCTCTCTCTCTCTCTCTCTCTCTCTCTCTCTCTTCCTTTCTCTCCCTTCGCTCTCTCCATCTCTCACTCCCTCCCCTCTCTCCATCAACATCCCCCCTTCTCTCTCCCACCCTCTTCCTCCCTCTTCTCTACCCCTTCCTCTCTCTCTCTCTCTCTCTCTCCCTCCCTCTCTCTCTCTCTCTCTCTCCCTCCCTCCCTCCCTCCCAGGCGGCGTTGGCTGAGACCTCCCTGCCTCTGCTGGGGAACCCTGGTCTGATGAACAGCAGTTCGTCTGGTTTGATGGGAGGCAGTCCTCCTGGTTTTATGGGCGGGAGCCCCCATGGGTTGATGGGTGGTAGCCCACATGGATTCATGGGCGGGAGCCCCCATGGGTTGATGGGTGGCAGCCCCCCAGGAATGATGGGCTGCAGCCCCCACAGCCTGCTCCAGTCCAGTCACGACGACTTGAACGGATCACTGGATCACCTGGACACCAACGGCCACAGCAGCCCTGGAGGGTACTCCCCACAGGCACACATGTAAGTAGCACTCAGTGGCTTCTCGTTGGTGGTGATGCACGCACACACGTGAACGCACGCACACACACACCTACCTCAGTGTGTTCACTGTAACACAGAGAGTCGGTGACAGACCTCCCCCTCTGTTCCATGTATCAGATGATACAGTAGCAACAGTGGATCCCCACTCTCCCCATAGCTGTCTTTTGTTAGCATCGTAGCTTGTTAAAAGTCTTTACTAGATTATAACATAGTGGGAGGTTTTTGGGGGCTAATTTGATTTTAGTACTAAATCACCAGAATATTTGGGCGGTTCAAAGACATCTTCATTTCAACGAGACGTTATACCACACCTGAGGTGTGCTTTACATACATGACTTTCAGTTATAACCTATAAAAAGAAGATAATTACACATTTGGTTTGAATTACTCCAATGTCTGTATTGTAGGGGTTTAGATGTCATATTTTATTCAAGACCGTCCATATTAATATTTAGCAGCTAACTGTATCATTAATTACTTTAAAATCGTTGCCTTCTCTATCTTTTTTAATGGAGCCGAGAGAGAGAGAAAGACGAGGGCCATTAAAAATGGATGTCATGTGGATTTCAGGAATGTGTACGTTACAAATGTCCCTCTAACCAGCGTTGTCACACGTGTCACTGTAGTCCATGTTTACCTAGCCAAAGATAGGAAATGGAGCAACGAGGGCGCTGTATGTGAAGCTACTACTTCCTCCATCCCCCACACACTTCCTCACCCCGCCCCCTATTTGAAATCAACGATGCAAGCCCAGCCACAGTAGCTAACTTGCTAGCCATCTCTGGAGTAGCACCGGGAATTAAGCCAGTTCCGTATCGAAGAAGCGGACTGACTGTTCTGAGAGGAGCTGACCTAACCCATACATTCATTTGTTTGGATGTGTCTATTCCTTTCGGAAATGGGCCAGAGTGGGGGGGGGGGGGGGGGGTGTTAAGTGGGGCATATCTGCATTGCCAGACAGGATCTCTGTGTATCCACTCCCCCAGGTTGTTTAACTTTTAATAACGGACTGAACAGGAGACTCTCTCTCTCAGACGGCCTCGCCTCAGTGTGAGGGGTTGCTGTGGAGGCTGCCGCCACGACCGCTCTCCGCCTTTACACGGCCACAACATCCTCAAAATGGAAGAAATGTGTTTTCATGAGTGGGCTCTCTGGCCTGCACTTAATAATGAAGGGAGAGTAACGCTAACTAAAGAGTACACGGGGTACCAGCCGGTCCTCAGGAGAGAGCGGGGAAACTTCAGAAACCATGTGAATCGAACAATTAGACAAACCTTCCCCCCCCCCACTTCTGGAGGTTAATGCTATCAGCCAAACAGCGACTCAGATAGCTCCAGGCATGTTACCATTTACGTGTGTGTGTGCCCTCAAGGGTATGCTTTAGAGGAAAAGACAAAAGAAGGCAGGAACTAGATGTGCTAGCTAGAATCACAGTACAGTAGGATGCTGCTAAAGTAAAAGCAGTTTCACTTTGAATAAAAGAGATTTAGACATATTGACCACAGTATCACATTGTAAAATATGTGTAAAAATTGACCCAAAATCCTTTGTTTTTTATGCTGCATTGTTATGTAAGGCCATTAAGTTGTTGTATGTACTTTATATCACTCCACACTCCTTGATAACCATAAATGATCCATGTTCAGATGCTATCATGTGTGTCACTCTGCCCTCTGATCGTGCCCCCGCCCCTCGTTAACTTACGACACATAGCTAATGATGTTATTTGCATCCCTGCTATGCCTCATACAGAGCGTGATTACCAGCGATTATAATCTGCCTGTGATGGTGATGCGTCTCTGTCCAAGATGCACTTATGAACCACAAACACACACAACACACACACATAAACGTCACGCGCACACACATAGCTGGTATTTATCAGACACAGAGCCTAGGCATTTAGTCCAGACTTCATAAAGCCAGCTAGCCATTAACGACTAAATGACTCTAATACAGTGTAAAGCCACAACGAGGACTAATCATTTTTCTCCTTTCTTTTATTCATTCTCCAACCACACAAGCATGTTAGTGGTGTATAATGGATGCAAATGAAAGCTGTGAGCTATGCCTGTGATGAGGAGAAAGGGTTGTGCTGTGGGTGTCTAATGGCTGTGCTACTGACCACCGTCTGGTCCTGCCTCGTGTGTCTCCAATTAGGATTAATATCGTCAATGTAGCATGTTTGTTGTAACATGTTAAATACAAATGATTTATTACAAAGCTTTAGGGAGATCACCAAGGATTTGAATATACTTCAGAAAGTATTCACACCCCCTGACTTTTTCCACATTTTGTTGTGTTACCAGGTGCGATTAAAATTAATTTCACTGTCAGTTTTTTGTCAACGATCGACACAAAATACTCTGTAATGTCAAAGTGGAAGAACATTTTCCCTGTGCTTAGCTCTATTTCGTTTCTTTTTATCCTAAAAAACTCCCTAGTTCTTGCCGATGACAAGCATATCCATAACATGATGCAGCCACGACCATGCTTGTATGTGAAGAGTGGTTCTCAGTGATGTGTTTTGTTGGATTTTCCTCAAACAGAATTCTTTGTATTCAGGACATAAAGTCAATTTCTTTGCCACATTTTTGTCAGTTTTACTTTAGTGCCTTATTGCAAACAGGATGCATGTTTTGGAATATTGTTATTCTGTACAGGCTTCCTTCTTTTCACTCTGTCATTTAGGTTAGTATTGTGGAGTAAACACAATGTTGTTGATCCATCCTCAGTTTTGTCATGTCACGGGCATTAAACTATGTAACTGTTTTACGGTCACCATTGGCCTCATGGTGAAATCCCTGAGCGGTTTATTTTCTCCGGCAACTAAGTTAGGAAGGATGCCTGTATCTTTGTAGTGACTGGGTGTATTGATACACCATCCAACGTGTAATTAATAACTTCACCATGCTCAAAGGGATATTCAATGTCTGCTCTTTTTTTTTTACCCATCTACCAATAGGTGTCCTTCTTTGTGAGGCATTGGAAAACCTCCCTGGTCTTTGTGGTTGAATCTGTGTTTGAAATTCAATGCTCGACTGAGGGACCTTACAGATAATTGTATGTGTGGGGTACAAAGATGAACTAGTCATTCAAAAATTATGTTAAACTCTATTATTGCACACAGTGTTAGTCCATGCAACTTATTGTGTGACTTGTTAAACACATTTTTACTCCTGAACTTATTTAGGCTTGACATAACAAAGGAGTTGAATACTTATTGATTCAAGACATTTCAGCTTTTCATGTTGAATTAATTTGTAAAAATGTCTATAAACATTATTCCACTTTGAAATGATGGTGTGTTGTGTGTAGGCCAGTGACATAGCATCTCAATGTAATACTTTTTAAATTCAGGCTGTAACACAAGAAAATGTGGAAAAAGTCAAGGGGTGTGAATACATTCTGATGGCACCGTATATGTTTTTTGTAAAAACATGAATTGGGAGAGATATCAAATACTTAATATCAAAATATCAAAACATATGTCTGTTGATTAGAATGGTAGCTCTGAATATGAATATTGTGCATTGTTTTTTATTTACGACAACTAATTAAATTCAATAAATGGGTTACCAGATAACTAGAATGAGTGTATATAAATTAATCGCAGATAATCGTTTCATCCTCCTCTTCTGGAGGGGAGAGTTCTGTTTATTCTGGTTTCTCCTCTTGAGTGTGTGGGTTGAGAAGGAAACAGAAATATTCATCACGCCGCCTAGCATCCTAAAAAGGCAAAGCTTCTCCTTCTAGCTACCACATCTGAATATTAATTTATTTTGCTATAAATATTAAAGTAATCTGTACCTTTTCAAATTATTTTCAAATTCCTCCTGCCATTGATGAAGGCAACCCAGGAGATGGCTGCCAGACATGTTCTAATACAGAGAGTACTTGATAAGGATTTTTCTTGCTCTCTCTCTCTCTCTCTCTCTCTCTCTCTCTCTCTCTCTCTCCCCCCTCTTAGTCCACAGGGATTCCCTGGTGCATCCGACGTGTCAAAAATAATTAGGTTTTGTCAGATTTATCATCGCACCACAAACCCTTTCCCTGAGTAGGGCCCCGGATCATGTTAAGCCTTGTTTGTGTGTGACAGCATTATTATTCTTGTTAGTAGCCCCGCTCATCCGCCCACACTCTGTTGTTCCGGAGGGGAAACGTCCCCACTCAGACCGGTGTTTCAGTGTTTTCACACTGCATTTATTGACAGCGGCTAAAGATATTCATTCATTTAGAGTTAAAAACATGTATCATGTATGTCCGACTGAACTGCCGGGGGTGAAGCTGATTAACGGCGGAGACTAGCTGCAGGTTTTTCCTCTGGACGAGCGACAAACACGCCCCCCCCCCTGCATATTAACGACGCATTGCGCTTTCTATTAACAAGTTAAAGAACTTGACTCCCCTTGCTCCGGGGGACTAGAGGGGATGAGAAATTCTCCATTATTTAGTATGCAGTGTGTTTTTTTAGATATATTTTAAGTCAACCAGGTGTCAGCAGTAAACTCTTGATGGGCCAACCATGTCTGAGTATAAGCCGTTTTCACATTTTTGGTGATAAAAATGTTGATGCAATTGCTTAAGACTAGAAGTGATGTTCCATGTTGAACTATCATTTCGCAAATGCTACGGTTGTTGTTACATGCTGTTTAGCAACGTAATTCAGGCTGATGTCAATTATTGTCGTCAAAATGTTTTATGTTTTCTCTGAAAAAGATGAATATACTTTATGTTTATTATATGGAATGTCTAGTATACATTCTGTAGAAGAGGGAGGCTATTTGAGTGATTTCTTAGATGTTCTTTTTATCTGGTTCACCCCCTGTTAATTGTGCTGAGGGGCTTCTCCCTCACAATCTTTCTAATTACCTTTAACAAATAGCAGCGTGATAAAATATGTGACCCACGGTGAAGAGTTGATTCCCTAGAGCCTTATACGCGAACAACTCAGATATTCATAAGAGGATCTCTCTGACTTCACCACCGCTGTAGACCCCCGTCTGCACCTCACTGACCAACCAGCAGACAGACAGAGAAACAGGTTTAGTTCAAAGCTGTGTGCTCCAACACCTTGGTAGTGCATGGGTGAAATCAGGGTTTGTGGCACTCATTTGAATTTTAACCAACTTCTCACTTCAATCATAGTTTTTGTGTTTAATTGTATGGGAGTTCACACATTCACCACTGTATGACAGTAGCTTCTACCTGGGTGGACTATCGGACTAAGATATGGACACTGGCACACTGGTGGAACAGTATCAATTTCCTACTACTATGTCTTTATGTATAAAATAATTAACAACATATTTCATCCATTCCTTTCCAGGTCAGCGATCCACGTCAAGGAGGAGCCGTTGAACATGGACGACAATGACTGTCCGATGTCGCTGGTGACGACAGCCAACCACAGCCCAGAGCTGGACGACGACCGGGAGCTGGAGGAGGGCAACCTATCAGATGACCTGGAGTGACTACTGGAGTCCCTCCCACTACTACAGGCCCCTCCCTCCACCTCCGTCACACTGTCCTCCTACCTGTTTCCTCACAGGCTGTCCTCCTAGAACCTGCTAGAACCAGAACCACTCCTCACCCAGAACCAAACAGATCAAACAGATCAGACCAGAGCTGACTCTCCTCCCTCCCGACCCGCGGACTGGAGTACTGGAAGACCAGGCCCAAAGGAACTCTTTGTTGCAGCCCTTTGGGATCCCTGACTGAACATGACAGGCATGAGATGTCTGGTTTTTAAAACGACTTTCAGACCTGTTTCATTACGATGGCTTGGCCACTACATACACACAGACAAACACAGAGGCTCATGGACGGAAAACGACAAAAACACGAGTCTGGAAACCCGTTCTGTAGAAAGCTAACGGCCTCATATACTGCCAAAAAAGGATGTTGAATTTTGTGAATATCAAAAAACCCTCACAGTAGTTGTTGATGTTAGAAACAATTGCTGGTTCAATTCAAACGTTGTTGCTCTGTCCATCATTTGCACAGGAGTAGTATCAGAAATTAGAGTCACTGCCTGTATGTTGCTAAAAAAAAAAAAAAAAAAAAAGTATTTGCTTTTCTTTTTGCGTTCTACTTTTTGTATTTTGATTTCTGGCACCACCAACTGTAAATGCCATTTCCTATTTCCCAACAGTAACAGAAGCACGGTATCAAGACTGTTGCAGCTGTCAAAAAAGTAGGCTTCCAGTCTGTATCTGTTTGTGATGAAAAGTAATTAACTTGATATTAAGTTTGAAAAACTTAACTGTTTGTGTACGCACCAACCAATACAGAAAAATGCATTTCTGCATATTCTTCTGCTGTTCTCTTTTACCTCCTTGTTCTAAAGCTTTGTCTACCTGCAAACAGTCACAGGCAACAGCTAGAAACCAAAGCCAACACTATCAATGGCCAATAGCTTAGACAGAAGCCACCAGACTCTTTGGTCAGCCTTCTGTGACTTTAACTAGTACAAAGAGAAGCTTTCCACAAACTACCTTCTAAATAACCTCTGGGATCGTTTAATTTAGCCCTGTACAAAGATGATTCAAGAAAAAAAATTAAGATTTTGATGTGTAATTTGATAACTCGTAGTGTCCACTTGAATTTTAGGGCGAGAGAGCAGTATCTACCAGGACTAGAGAGAGGAGAGGAGATGTGATATGTAACTACAAGCTATGTGATAGGGACTGGTAGACAAGCAGATATACTGCAGAAGTGGATCATGACCAAAACAAACATTTGTGTGTTCAATGGAAGTGCAGAAAATTGTGTTGTTGTGAAGATTGTTTTTGATTTCTTTGTTTTTGTTTTTAGATTTTCCGTTACCCATCAGGTCATAGTTTTTTCTAATCTAGTGAATATGTCATGTTCAGTGGGACTGTCAAATATGTCATGTCTTATTTCCGTGCGGTTTGTTTTGAGCCGCGTTTAAAACCGAAACTGAAAACATAGTAACCAAACATTTAAAGTATCTAGTAAAGCCAAATAAGTCATAATTTCAAGTTGATATGAAATGGTGTGGCTTGGTTATCACGTAAAAGCAAAATAATATAGCCATTGTAGAAGAGGGATATCAAAGGTGAAAAGAAACATTTTCCAGGTGATATTTGCTTTATTCTATAGTTTAAATACTTCATTACTTAATTCATAGCTTCTTAACTACATAGATACAGTCAGTGGTAGCGTAGGAGAAGCTATCTTTAACTGCACTGTATTCTGGGTAGGCAACTTGAATATCACATTTGGGATTCTAGTGGCAGGAACAGAACTTAGTGATTGTCTAAAAATATATTTCATTTCTCTCAGCTAAATGTCATCTAGAAAAGTGGATGCTGTTGCTTTAATGGTCATTTCTGTTTTCAGTCAAACCAAAGTTACACAAAATTCTGCCTCTGGTTATGGGATACTTATGTTATACTCTAGAAATGACACACACAAACGCTTTCAAAGGCTCACACACACACACACACAGTCCTGTGTTTTCGGTCTGCCAGCTTTCCTGGTCCTTGTCTTGGTAACCTTCAGATGCAGAAAAACAGATACACTGTCAAATAACTGACTGAGTTGTGTTGTATTTTAACTGTCAGTGTGTGTCTGCTTTGTGCGTATGTATGGAAACATACTCTGCATATGTTGTTTTCGAGTGTTGTGCCAAGCCAAAAAAAGTTGGCTGCTAGAGCTTAGCACACTACTACATACATAACCAAACCCACGTTACACACACTCTCATGCCAGTTCCACTTCAAGAAGGTGCTGGGCCCAGGAACAAAGCTTATCCCTTATGTACTTTGATGGAGTCAGCAAAATGACTGGAAGACGACGTTTATAATAGTCTTATCACACCAAATATAAGGACACGGCGTCTTTCAAAAAAAGGATTCTCCCACTTAACCCCAAAAATGAAGGCTTTTCTAAAAGGTTCTACCTCTCTGCACAACCAATTCAGAACAATTAAATGGCAGATTGCACGTCGAGTTATTAGGAAGCCACAAGAGCTGTTACACTATACTCAATGGACATGGCTCAACGGACAGTTTACATTCCCAACGTCAGATATGGAAGAAGATTAGTAATTGTAATAGGTTGTCCTCAAACATCTGTAGAATGATAATGTAAAAATACCTTTAAGGGAATATTGTGTTTTAAAATGCATGTCTAAAATCATTTGGTGGACTGGAAAACAATCATTAATAAATCAAAATAATATAAGAAATACAAATGATCAGGATGATGACCTAATGCATCAGAATGCATACCTCGGCTATACTGTTTGGGAACGAAGAAACTGTCGGCCACAGAATGCATATTACCTGTAGATTTTGCATGGGTTTTGTAAAAATACAAATGTCTAAAATAGTTGCTTGCACATAATACCAGAAAGATCCCAGAACTGCAATCTGCTCCTCCACTAGATTTTAGGATTGTCTGGATTTTCTGGGATGATTTCGTCTGTATTTTGATAACTGTGCATACTATGTAAAAATGTTGGTGGACCCATAAAATTTACCAGACTTTTTTCTAAGCGAGAACAACAACAAACAAAAAAAATCTGTGTTTCTTTTCTGAATTTCATGATTTTTTACTGTTCTCTCATTGCTCGCTAAGAATAGCAAACCTGCTTTTTCTGCATCAGCTTTGCGTAGCTGTAAGGCTTAACCTAATGTGTGTATTTATTGCTTGTACCTCTGTGCATACTTTATGAAGCATTATGTCAGGCAGTTGAGTCCTGTATACTTTCTACTAATATCATTCTCTAATAATTGGGAATATTGGGACTGTAGCAAACACATGTTTATGTAATTGGTGAATACATTTTATGTTTTTGTTTTATTCCTTTATGACCGAGCTCATTTTTGATACTTTCATTACCGTGTGCTGTGTCCATGCGTTAAAGATTCTCTGACATTAGAAAGTCATGGTTGAGAATTGTAACAGACGTTATTTTTTTTCTGTATTCATGGCTTTTCACTGCTGACTAAAATAAAGGACCAAAACTAGGATTTTGAAAAGCAACTGTCTACCTCCAACTTTGGGGAGTTCTTACTTTTTTTTGTACACATATATATTTTACTCTACAAAGTCACAACCACGACAAATCTAGCTGGCACTACGCATTTAATGTTGCAGGACTGTGCTACTTCTGAGAATGATTTTTTAAAAACGATTCAATTTTAATGTGTATGTTACAAGGCTTTGTTCCAGATTCTAGCATCCAGAGTCTTGTTTAGAGGAGGGGGACATGCGGATCCATTGGCAGTGCCCTCTGGAGCCAACCGCCTGGACCAGTAACGGCTCAGGGGCCACGTGTTCAAGCCACCCTTTGATCAAGTACAACTATGGCCCAGTACACTACTAGGCCTGTAATTACTGGAGAGTTTATCATAAGCCTTGACCGGGGGTAGTTTATCCAGGGAATAGCATACTGTAGGGATCAACAGAGACTCAGAAGAGGCACACAGGAACCCACTGTAGAGAGGTGTGGGCATCAAGAAAGGGCATAAGAACATGCTTTTTTTTTTTATAAATAGCTGTTTATGGTTATATTCCAATGTTACTGTTCCTTCTTCATTTTTCAAACCAATTCTCGATGGAAATGTGCTGACTGATGCTATAGAACAAGGAACAGTGTGGATGACAAGCAGTGGATAGCTCAACTCATCTCAGCTAGGTTACACCTTGTCGGTCATGGAGAGCTCTTACTGACACGCTCATTGAGATTCACACTGAATACACCATGACCAATAGGTCCCCATTAGCTCGTCTGTATTCTAAGGGCTAGTTCACGTTCCAAAGAGTGGCCAGGGACATTCTATCTGGGATGCTTTGAATCATGTCCGCTGGTCATTTAATGACAATGCCAACCCAAATGTTATTTTCTCTATGTGATGTCCCATGAGAAGTCAATGGGAGTTGCAGCACACACACACACACACACACACACACACACACACACACACACACACACACACACACACACACACACACACACACACACACACACAGTCTCCCCAATGACAGCCTGAGCCGCAGCCATGCCTGCTGTTGTCTCCCTCAACGGCGTTCCAGAGCATTACCTCGCGAGGCACACTCGTCTCTCGTGCTATTTATGCACACGGAAGTGCCTGTGAATTCAAGTGAGGAGTCGCAACAAGGACGGGGCTGTGTACTACACAACATCAGAGAGAGCTCCCACATTAAAGTGTGAGGCAATGTTACAGACCCCTCTTTCAAAGACCATGAAATAATAATGTGTTGTGGTTAGAGAGGTATCCGTGAGTCACACTGGCTGCTTTTCATAAAGTGGAGTTATTTACAGTGCGATGAATAAAAGAAAGGGGTAGTGATGCAAACCTTTTCCACATGAACGCCGGGAAGAGAAGTCCCTTTTATATCCAGAGGAAAAGGAGAGAAGTCTCTCTTAAATAGGTCAGAGTTCATTTCGAAACTCCTTTAGAAGGAGCGGTGCACTGGGTGAACGTAGCAGCACCTTTATAGTCACACGCTGGAAGCGTATCTATTATAGAAATACAGTACATTTTTTGACTCAGAAATGTACATAAAAGCTGATGTAGCCTATATGGAGATTGTTTCATTCTCAGTGCTTTTATTTGCTAATATTCATCTTCTTTGAAAAATAGATTAGAACAGTTAATATTGTTATTGAATTAAAAAGTTACTTGATCCTTTTAGTGCTTGTAGGATACTGACTTTTAAGTGATAAAGTGTATCATTTGAGATTTAGAATTAGGCCTAGCAAATGAACTCCATCCAGCTACATCTAATTTCATTTCCAACACTGACCAATTAGGTCAATTTAGGCCGTCTCCTCCTGGGACGCTGTAGTAAATATCTCCAGTCACACGTTTATTGATTGAGCGTCAGTCCGAGGACTCGTCTCCCTCTCCTCCTCTCCTCCTCCTGGTCTGACAGTGTGTGTCAGCTCTCCAGAATACCCTCGCCCCCAGGCTGCAAAATTGCCTGCTAAATAGTCAGAGGCAATGGCGACGCTAATTGAGATCATCATTATTATAATTGCTGGCCCTTGGAAAGCGCGTCTTCAATAATTTGCATTGCTCTCGAGTTGATATTGGACTCAGTGCAAAAAAGAATTGCATAGCTTCGAGGCACGTTTGGGTTCGGCACTCGTTTTTTTCTAGCGGTGCCAGTTTTATGCCATGACTCCATGTTCCGTAACGGACGCGGTCACGCCACTCACATGTTTGTCCTATCAGCAGCACAGGGCCAGACAGAGCTCTGCACTGTTTCAGTTATATTAGGCTGACAAACGCTTTTATTAATGAAGTCTATACGATTGATACAATGTCTTGCCATGACGCAGTGTTATGTGATATAATAAAAATGGTGTCAGTTTAGTTTAGATTAGATACCCTTTAAAAAATAACTGTTTTTATCCCTCTTTTGTTTCGCTGTTTAAACAAAACAAGACACTGAAATGAACAGTTTTTCGATTTGACATGCATCCTATTTGCTCGTAATGTTATACAGCGTTGCCTCTGTAGGGCCAAAAATTATGTGGCCCTTAACATAGACATTCACAAATCATGACATCAGTGGGTCCTGGACTAAAGGTACATTTTACTTCCTGTGGATATAATGGGCTGTGAATGAAGTAATGCATGCTGGAAAAAATGCATATTTCTCCCACTGAAACAAGGGATTAACCGAACAAAGTGGTGAGAAACTGCTGATGTTCATGAATTCTTGCCTGTGGCATATCCAGCACCTACCACACACACACACACACACACGCACTGCCCCACGAGGCAGACAGACACACACACACACACACACACACACACACACACACACACACACACACACACACACACACACACACACACACACACACACACACACACATGCTCAAAGCACAAATAGTGAGGCTCCATAATGACAGTAATGAATATTATATGGTAACATGATATCATTCAGTAATTGTTTTACAGCTGGTTATTCAGACAACAACAACACATTGAATCAGATTAACTAAATCCGCTTATCAACAACATCCAATCCCTTCCACATAAGTATTTTACTGAACATTATTACTTATAATATATCAACATTTGAGCTTGATAATGTGAAAGTGGCTGGAGTGATATGGCTCAAGGACCTCCACTATCAATTTCAATCCATTCGGTGGGAATCAGATCAAGACCTAATTGCCAATTCATATGAATTTATTAAAGAACGATTTCAATTACATACCACCACCATTGAGTTCTGATGCACCAAATTAAATTAGGACACTCGATTGTATCTCCGTCTTTAAAACCCAGCATATTTAAGAGTCTGGCATTTTTCTGCTGGAACTTCTGAAGAGGTACTTTCTGTTCGGTCTTGGCCCGCCCCAGAAAATGGATGAAGAGGGGGATGAAAAAAAAACCTGAGGAGAGGAGTAAAAAAAGACAAATCTAGCATTAGTGAGGAAAAGTGGGTTAAATCACTTACTGAAGATTTTTAATGACATTTCAGTGTTCCTCGTATAATTACTCTTCATCTAAGATATCCCATAACGATGTTGGACAGTCTCGGTTCAGGCTCGCTGGCTCGCTTCATTAGCGTGTCATTCCTATTTCACATCAGAAGATTTAATTGTAATGCTGAATATGCACAGCTCTCCACTGAAGCCCTAATCAAAGTAGATCCACTTGTATTATTCATATCAGAAATCAGCCTGCTTGCAATTTTTTGGGGGGTATAAATTAAAGAATGCAGATGCAAAAATCAGCTGTCATTTATTAGCACAACGCTGGCATATCCGCTAGACGTGCAAGCCAAACCATTCTATCTTTCTCTCCGTAACATTTATCCCCCCAAAAATCTGAGAAAGAAAACATGAAATATACATACTAATTCCTCAGATTACAAAGCAGGTGACATTGGGCACTGGAATTCAAACGATTGGCATTAAGAGAATGAGAAAGGTGCATGCATAGAGGAAAGACGAAGGGATCGGGCGAGGACGGGGAAGAAAAGAGGAGGGATGTGGGAAGGGCAGGAGGGGAGGAAAAGAAGAAAAGGGAGGGAGGATTAAGGATTTACATTTAATGGCAAAAACTTTTGTCCTGGGAAGGAAGAAACAGTGGTTTGAGGTGGGCTGAAGACAGTGTCAACCCCCCACACGGGTTCTGCTGACCAACCATAAAATACAGCTAGCTGTGTTTAGACTCTTCTGTCAGTCAATGCATCCTGTTCTCTGTTATCCAGATGGGCCAAAGCCTTTTCTATTAGTGAAGACCACTGCTGATCTGGCTGGCACACAGGGTGAATCAGAGGAGGATTTGAAATGGGAGGTTATTGTGACTGAACTATGAAGATTAGAGAAAGAGGCGTTTTGGAGAGATTAACTCCTTGTTTTTATTTGTCATCCACCAATAGAAATGCTTTGTATGCGTTTGGCATACATCCCCAGATTGGAAATGATTCTTATTTTGAAATAAATCACATTACCATTTTTCAGATCTAACCAATTCTAAATTCAATCGTATCATAAAGCCTCACCGATAATTGTCTCGTGTAATTCTCATGATTTTGTGACTCCTAATTCTTAAACAACAAAGTATTTACACACAAAATATTGACAGTATTGTTACTGATCTACCCTTCACCGATCTACCCTTCGCAGTTGCCTTTGTCATGATGTCACTGTTATAAAGCCATATGATTGGCTTCTCCTCCAGGTCAGATGGCACGGGTCATTACCAGTAGCCATGGCAACGGTGAGCCAATCAGAGCCACATTCTCAGCTGTTCTTCGTCTGCTACTTAGACCTAGGAGGCTTCTCACCTTCTCATCTCACCTCTACACACACACACCAAGGATGGTTAGCAGGATCTGAATTCTGAAGTATTGCTGGATTTTTTTTCTCCCTGGTCATTATAATAGATTGATTAATCATGTCACTGATTGGCCAGATATTCCACTCACCTGGTGTCCCAGGTCTGAATCAGCTCCTGATTAGAGGCTAGAAAGATCTGCAGTATTCATGACCTCGAGGTCCAAACTTGAGAAATGGTACCGCTAGGCTTGTTTCATGGACTATAGGCATATACATTGAACACACTGGATGTTAAAGTAACTGTCCAGTCAAAATCTCACTTTTTAAAGTTCATATTCTGTTAACTCACATCCAAATAACGTTGTTAACTCATCTTATATTTGTGGCCAAAGCATAAACTAGAGAAAAAAACTCTTTAAAAATCCCACCTCAAACTTGTATCTCAAACAGACCGCATAAAAAATGCTTGCTATTTCCTCATAGAGGATGATTTCATCCTTCTGAGGAGGACGAGCTGGCCAATCAGCAGTATTTTTCCCCCCCGCCTTGTTCGTAACTAGATTGTAGATAATGTTACTGCTACCAACTCTTCAGACTGAAATGAGCTTCCAGACATCAGAACAGCGATTACTCACCTCGAATTGGACAAATAGTTTTTCTTTAATGAGTCGGACGGGAAAGATATACTCCAAACACTCGAACAGGCCCTCATCCCCGTCATTCGCTGGAGAACGAAAGGGAGATTTCGCGTAAAGAGATCAGGGTGCCTTGTGAGGATCAGGTGACGAGCGGCTAATCTGCCTTTGCCCTCCGTACTGCTAGCTAACGTTCAATCGCTGGAAAATAAATAGGACGAACTGAAAGCATGTATATCCTACCAAAGGGACATTAAAAACTGTAGTATCTTGTGTTTCACCGAGTTGTGGCTGAACGACGACATGAATAACATACAGCTGGCCGGTTATACACTGTATCGGCAGGATAGAACAACAGCCTCTGGTAAGACATGGGGCGTATATTTGTATATTTGTACATTTGTAAACAACAGCTGGTGCACGATATCTAAGGAAGTCTCAAGATTTTGCTCGCCTGAGGTAGAGTATCTCATGATAAGCTGTAGACCACACTATCTACCTAAAGAGTTCTCATCTGTGTTTTTCGTAGCTGTCTACCACCACAGATCGATGCTGGCACTAAAACCGCACTCAATGAGCTGTATACCGCCATAAGCAAACAGGGAAACGCTCATCCAGAGGCGGTGGTCCTAGTGGCCGGGGACTTTAATGCAGAAAAACTTAAATCAGTTTTACCTCATTTCAATCAGCATGTTAAATGTGCAACCAGAGGGAAAAAAACACTAGACCTCCTTTACTCCACACACAGAGACATGTACAAAGCTCTCCCTCGCCCTCCATTTGGCAAATCTGACCATAATTCTGTCCTGATTCCTGCCTACAAACAAAAATTAAAGCAGGAAGCACCAGTGACTAAGGTCTATAAAAAAAGTGGTCAGATGAAGCAGATGCTAAACTACAGGACTGTTATGCTAGTACAGACTGGAATTTGATCTGGGATTGTTCCGATGGCATTGAGGAGTACACCACATCAGTCACTGGCTTCATCAATAAGTGCATCGATGGCATCGTCCCCACAGTGACTGCACGTACAGTGGGGAGAACAAGTATTTGATACACTGCCGATTTTGCAGGTTTTCCTACTTACAAAGCATGTAGAGGTCTGTAATTTTTATCATAGGTACACTTCAACTGTGAGAGACGGAATCTAAAACAAAAATCCAGAAAATCACATTGTATGATTTTTAAGTAATTCATTTGCATTTTATTGCATGACATAAGTATTTGATCACCTACCAACCAGTAAGAATTCCGGCTCTCACAGACCTGTTAGTTTTTCTTTAAGAAGCCCTCCTGTTCTCCACTCATTACCTGTATTAACTGCACCTGTTTGAACTCGTTACCTGTATAAAAGACACCTGTCCACACACTCAATCAAACAGACTCCAACCTCTCCACAATGGCCAAGACCAGAGAGCTGTGTAAGGACATCAGGGATAAAATTGTAGACCTGCACAAGGCTGGGATGGGCTACAGGACAATAGGCAAGCAGCTTGGTGAGAAGGCAACAACTGTTGGCGCAATTATTAGAAAATAGAAGAAAATAGAAGAAGTTCAAGATGATGGTCAATCACCCTCGGTCTGGGGCTCCATGCAAGATCTCACCTCGTGGGGCATCAATGATCATGAGGAAGGTGAGGGATCAGCCCAGAACTACACGGCAGGACCTGGTCAATGACCTGAAGAGAGCTGGGACCACAGTCTCAAAGAAAACCATTAGTAACACACTACGCCGTCATGGATTAAAATCCTGCAGCGCACACAAGGTCCCCCTGCTCAAGCAGGCGCATGTCCAGGCCCGTCTGAAGTTTGCCAATGACCATCTGGATGATCCAGAGGAGGAATGGGAGAAGGTCATGTGGTCTGATGATTCAAAAATAGAGCTTTTTGGTCTAAACTCCACTCGCCGTGTTTGGAGGAAGAAGAAGGATGAGTACAACCCCAAGAACACCATCCCAACCGTGAAGCATGGAGGTGGAAACATCATTCTTTGGGGATGCTTTTCTGCAAAGGGGACAGGACGACTGCACCGTATTGAGGGGAGGATGGATGGGGCCATGTATTGCGAGATCTTAGCCAACAACCTCCTTCCCTCAGTAAGAGCATTGAAGATGGGTCGTGGCTGGGTCTTCCAGCATGACAACGACCCGAAACACACAGCCAGGGCAACTAAGGAGTGGCTCCGTAAGAAGCATCTCAAGGTCCTGGAGTGGCCTAGCCAGTCTCCAGACCTGAACCCAAAAGAAAATCTTTGGAGGGAGCTGAAAGTCCGTATTGTCCAGCGACAGCCCCGAAACCTGAAGGATCTGGAGAAGGTCTGTATGGAGGAGTGGGCCAAAATCCCTGCTGCAGTGTGTGCAAACCTGGTCAAGAACTACAGGAAACGTATGATCTCTGTAATTGCAAACAAAGGTTTCTGTACCAAATATTAAGTTCTGCTTTTCTGATGTATCAAATACTTATGTCATACAATAAAATGCAAATTAATTACTTAAAAATCATACAATGTGATTTTCTGGATTTTTGTTTTAGATTCCGTCTCTCACAGTTGAAGTGTACCTATGATAAAAATTACAGACCTCTACATGCTTTGTAAGTAGGAAAACCTGCAAAATTGGCAGTGTATCAAATACTTGTTCTCCCCACTGTATATACCCCAACCAGAAGCCATGGATTACAGGCAACATTCACACTGTGCTAAAGGGTAGAGCTGCCGCTTTCAAAGGCCGGGACTCTAACCCGGAAGCTTATAAGAAATCCTGCTATGCCCTGAGACAAACTATCAAATGGGCAAAGCATCAATACAGGACTAAGATCGAATCATACTACACTGGCTCCGATGCTCGTTGGATGTAGCAGGGCTTGCAAACTATTACAGACCACGAAGGGAAGCACAGCCGAGAGCTGCCCAGTGACACGAGTCTACCAGACGAGCTAAATTACTTCTATGCTCGCTTTGAGGCAAGTAACACTGAAACATGCATGAGAGCATCAGCTGTTCCGGACAACTGTGTGATCACGCTCTCCGCAGCCGATGTGAGTAAGACCTTTAAACAGGATTACCAGGACGAGTACTCCAAGCATGAGCTGACCAACTGGCAAGTGTCTTCACTGACATTTTCAACCTCTCCCTGTCTGAGTCTGTAATATCAACATGTTTCAAGCAGACCACCATAGTCCCTGTGCCCAAGAACACTAAGGTAACCTTCCTAAATGACTACCGACCCGTAGCACTCACGTCTGTAGCTCACATCAACACCATTATCCCAGAAACCCTAGACCCACTCCAATTTGAATACTGCACCAGATCCACAGATGATGTTATCTCTACTGCACTCCACAATTCCCTTTCCCACCTGGACAAAAGGAACACCTACGTGAGAATGCCGTTCATTGACTACAGCTCAGCGTTCAACACCATAGTGCCCTCAAAGCTCATCACTAAGCTAAGGACCCTTGGACTAAACACCTCCCTCTGCAACTAGATCCTGGACTTCCTGATGGGCCGCCCCCAGGTGGTAAGGGTAGGTAACAACGAGTCCGCCACGCTGATCCTCAACACGGGGGCCCCTCAGGGGTACGTGCTCAGTCCCCTTCTGTACTCCCTGTTCACTCATGACTGTACGGCCAGGTACGACTCCAACGGCATCACTAAGTTTGCCGATGACACAACATTGGTAGGCCTGATCACTGACAACGATGAGACAGCCTATAGGGAGGAGGTCAGAGACCTGACCGTGTGGTGCAAGGACAACAACCTCTCCCTCAACATGATCAAGACAAAGGAGATGATTGTGGACTACAGGAAAAGGAGGACCGAGCATGCCCCCATTCTCATCGATGGGGCTGTAGTGGAGCAGGTTGAGAGCTTCAAGTTCCTTGGTGTCCACATCACCAACAAACTAACATGGTCCAAGCACACCAAGACAGTTGTGAAGAGGGCACGACAAAACCTATTCCCCCTCAGGAGACTGAAACGATTTGCCATGGGTCCTCAGATCCTCAAAAAGTTATACAGCTACACCATCGAGACCAGCCTGACGGGTTGCATCACTACCTGGTATGGCAACTGCTCAGCCTCCAACCGCAAGGCACTACAGAGGGTAGTGCGTACAGCCCAGTACGTCACCGTTGCCAAGCTTCCTGCCATCCAGGACCTCTATACCAGGCGGTGTCAGAGGAAGGCCCTAAAAATTGTAAAAGCCTCCATCCATCCTAGTCATAGACTGTTCTCTCTGCTACCGCACGACAAGCGGTACCGGAACGCCAAGTCTAGGTCCAAGAGGCTTCTAAACAGCTTCCACCCCCAAGCCATAAGACTCCTGAACAGCTAATCAAATGGCTACTCTCTGTTATTATCTATGCATAGTCACTTTAATAACTCTACCTACATGTACATATTACCTCAATTACCTGGACACCGGTGCCCCTGCACATTGACTCTGTACCGGTACCCCCTGTATAAAGCCACACTATTGTTATTTACTGCTGCTCTTTAATGATTTGTTATTCTTATCTCTTACTTTTTTGGGGTATTTTCTTAAACTGCGTTGTTGTTTAAGGGCTTGTAAGTAAGCATTTCACTGTAAGGTCTACACCTGTTGTATTAGGTGCGTGTTGATTTGATTTGACTATTTTTCACGACCAGTATATGCCCACACTATTCTGCTGTTAGGGTACGCCCAAACCATTCCAACACAGAAACTCTGCTTTTTAACATACTTAATTACCATTTCACTCATATTGGAATTAATAACAGGTGACATTTCAAAGAAATCTGGAAACAGTGGACAGTGACTTTAAAAAGAGAAGCACATCTTTATGTGTTAAAAAGTGGCATTGATTGATTAGAACCTGCGGTTCCTATGCAATGGTTATGTGTTCATGACCGGATAGGAACTCTGATGTTTTATCTACAGTAAGTTGGGAAGACAGTGTAGAGAACTGTACAATTGAATCAGGCCGTCAATATCAAATATCATCGTCATGCCAACAAGTAACAGTGGAATATTGCATCCCTTTAAAGAGAGAGAGAGAGAGGGAGAGGGAGAGGGAGAGAGGGAGAGAGGGAAAGGGAGAGGGAGAGGGAGCGCCTGTCCAGCACAGGTTAGTTATGAGTTTCAGGTATCTCTCCCATACCCATTATACATAGCCCAGTGAAGTGTCATGGCGAGGAGCTGTGATGATATTCACTCCAATCTCTCCAGTTTTCTATTCCAAACCTCTTTGATCTGTTATTTGCATTTTACTGCCCATGGGGCAACATTTCTTTGGATGAGATTTTCTTTTTGCAGCATCTTCTTTACCCTCAACACACCAGTATACCTGCTGGGGCTTGTACTCATCCCTCCCTCCCTACCTCCTTCTCTCTCTCCTCCCTCCCCACCCGCCTTTTAATGGCTACTCCCTCAGTTTAGCCCGGGATCGAAACAAACAAATCCAGGGAGAAGAGGAGGCAGGGATTCAATCTTCCCTCTTCACCTTCCATGAACCCCAGAGCATCCGGTACAAGCCTCCCAGACAGCAGAGCACGACCGGAGGGAGTCCGACAACATGGATCCCCCTGAGGAGGAGAGCAGGAGGGTAACCCTTGGCTGAGTGATTCAGGTATAGAGGTGACGGGAGCCTGTATTGCCACTTTTTCACAGCAGAATGGGCCCGGCAGAGCCGAGCTGAACCGAGGTCCCTCGATATGAATGAGTATGTGTCTCCTGCTGTCTTTGGATCCGACCCTGGCTGTGTGTGTCTGTATGTCACCCTCTTCTAGATTAACACCATAGCAGTCCGGGTCTAGATTAACACCATAGCAGTCCGGGTCTAGATTAACACCATAGCAGTCCGGGTCTAGATTAACACCATAGCAGTCCGGGTCTAGATTAACACCATAGCAGTCCGGGTCTAGATTAACACCATAGCAGTCCGGGTCTAGATTAACACCATAGCAGTCCGGGTCTAGATTAACACCATAGCAGTCCGGGTCTAGATTAACACCATAGCAGTCCGGGTCTAGATTAACACCATAGCAGTCCGGGTCTAGATTAACACCATAGCAGTCCGGGTCTAGATTAACACCATAGCAGTCCGGGTCTAGATTAACACCATAGCAGTCCGGGTCTAGATTAACACCATAGCAGTCCGGGTCTAGATTAACACCATAGCAGTCCGGGTCTAGATTAACACCATAGCAGTCCGGGTCTAGATTAACACCATAGCAGTCCGGGTCTAGATTAACACCATAGCAGTCCGGGTCTAGATTAACACCATAGCAGTCCGGGTCTAGATTAACACCATAGCAGTCCGGGTCTAGATTAACACCATAGCAGTCCGGGTCTAGATTAACACCATAGCAGTCCGGGTCTAGATTAACACCATAGCAGTCCGGGTCTAGATTAACACCATAGCAGTCCGGGTCTAGATTAACACCATAGCAGTCCGGGTCTAGATTAACACCATAGCAGTCCGGGTCTAGATTAACACCATAGCAGTCCGGGTCTAGATTAACACCATAGCAGTCCGGGTCTAGATTAACACCATAGCAGTCCGGGTCTAGATTAACACCATAGCAGTCCGGGTCTAGATTAACACCATAGCAGTCCGGGTCTAGATTAACACCATAGCAGTCCGGGTCTAGATTAACACCATAGCAGTCCGGGTCTAGATTAACACCATAGCAGTCCGGGTCTAGATTAACACCATAGCAGTCCGGGTCTAGATTAACACCATAGCAGTCCGGGTCTAGATTAACACCATAGCAGTCCGGGTCTAGATTAACACCATAGCAGTCCGGGTCTAGATTAACACCATAGCAGTCCGGGTCTAGATTAACACCATAGCAGTCCGGGTCTAGATTAACACCATAGCAGTCCGGGTCTAGATTAACACCATAGCAGTCCGGGTCTAGATTAACACCATAGCAGTCCGGGTCTAGATTAACACCATAGCAGTCCGGGTCTAGATTAACACCATAGCAGTCCGGGTCTAGATTAACACCATAGCAGTCCGGGTCTAGATTAACACCATAGCAGTCCGGGTCTAGATTAACACCATAGCAGTCCGGGTCTAGATTAACACCATAGCAGTCCGGGTCTAGATTAACACCATAGCAGTCCGGGTCTAGATTAACACCATAGCAGTCCGGGTCTAGATTAACACCATAGCAGTCCGGGTCTAGATTAACACCATAGCAGTCCGGGTCTAGATTAACACCATAGCAGTCCGGGTCTAGCTACAGCTCTCCTCGCATTTGATGTTTTTAAACAATTTATATTTGTTATCATATCAAAGAAGGAGGCGTGTGGTTATCGAAAGCGCGAGGAGAACAGGCTGCCGACGGCTATTCCAGCGTCGCGTTCATTCCTTATTCTATTTTATCTTTCTTTTGGTTTTGACTAATGTCAGTAACAGCTACCGGTAATAAACTGTCTTGTTAGGGTTTTGCTGTTGCCTCCGAGCGCAGGCTTTGATACATTGTAGGCCTATTTGGTCGTGTTTCCTGATTACCGTATACCCCGACTGCATGTTTATTGATGGAAGTGAATAAAGCACAAGCGAGCTGACTTCCACCACCGCTTCATTTTAAAGCAGACGTTTCCTTTGATATTAAAGTGATACATTGTCCCGGCAAGTAAACGTCTGGTGTGTGTTATAATGTCAGCTCTGCTTCAAGGCCCCCCCCCATGCCGAGATTGGTGTTATACCTTGGAAAATAATGATCGTTCACTGCTGGTTGGGTACACACACACACACACACACACAACAGAGGCTTTTTGTCTGACTGCAGACTCATTTCAACTGTATGAACAAAAATATCAATGGGACTAAAACCTGTCCGTGTGTGTGTGTGTCTTGTGCCAAACTGTCTGCTATTCAAATCTCTGACCAGACTGATTATGTTGTATGCCTTCCTCTTGGTTTCCTCCTTAGTGACATGCTTGTGCCTCCGTCTCTCTCTCTGCCTCCACAGACAAAGGCCCTGTACTGTATACGATCCTCTCTC
>NC_092122.1:4837500-4930000 GCF_045679555.1 Salvelinus alpinus
GAAAAGGGAGATAGGCACAGAAGTGTGCGTGCGTGTGTGTCCGCGTCTGTTCAATGCCCGTGTCTGTTTATTTCCGTGTCTGCGTGTGTTATTTGTGTGTGTCTGTCTCTATGTGTCATATGAGTCCTCTCCCCAGAGAAACAAGGCGGCGTTGCACTATAGACGAGATGATGTGAGGGCAATATCAATTAATGTATTCATGATATTTATATATTTAAATATATTTATAAGGGAGTAACCCATAGGGGGTGGTGGCCTCCCATCTTCCTAATGATATGCAAATGGGATGTAATACCTAATGTTTTGTTCTGTCTCAAGCTCATCCTAGTGTGTTCAATGGGGTTGTGAGTGACACAGCCGACAGCAGACAGAAGATGACTAGATGACTGGCCAATCCGATAACGCCACGAAAACTTGATGCAATGGGCAGTTAGGAATCACAAAGGAGCTTCACCAAAGCAAATAGCAAAACAACCATTTCTAATGCAAAACCATAGTAAGGAAGATATTGAATAATAATTTGTGAGTTAAATGTGTTTTGATATTGCCTGTAATTAGATCTCTTATCGATGGGTGGTCTTATCTCCTCCTGTAATATAATACAGCGTCATAACACACACACACACAAGCACACACACACAAACACATACTGTACACACACACACACACACACACACACACACACACACACACACACACACACACACACACACACACACACACACACACACACACACACACACACACACACACACACACACACACACACACACACACACACACATACAGCCTCATCAGGATGCTGAACCGAACCCTCCCAGGTTAGCCACATAGGGAGATATAATTAATCGGATGTAATCTTAATTTAACTGGAAACCACAGGGGATCTCAGACAGGTAATGCTGCATTCATCGCCTGGTGAATTAAGGATGTTGTCGTTTGTTTTCAAATGCAAGGTTCTCATATCCAAATTTCATAGGGGGTTATTTGTCACGCCTGCTCCCGCTTCCCCTCTCTGGCGCTCGAGGACGCCAAGCTTCATTACGCACACCTGTCACCATCATTACACGCATCTGCGCTCATTAGACTCACCTGGACTCCTTCACGTTGTTGATTGCCCCCTCTATATCGGTCTGTTCCTCAGTTGTGTTCCCCGTGTCAGCATTATTGTTGTAATGTCATTTTGTTCCCCCTGTCCAGACGCTGTTCTTGTTTTTGTTATATGTCCGTTTTCCATTAAATGTTCACTCCTTGTACTTGCTTCTTGTCTCCAGCGTTGGTCCTCACATAATGCTGACACCACTATTTGAAGCATCAGGGAGTTCTTGTTTTTCGTTTTTGTTGGTGTTGTCGGGTCATCCCTGTCATCCCTGTCGATGGAACCAGGGATGCCTCAGCTGGCTCGTTGGGCTTCCACGCCTTAGCTGGCTTGAGAGGTTTCCTTGCCTCGGCAGGCTCCCATCCCACGTCATGCCTCAGCCGGCTCGTCGGGCTCCTACGCCTCAGCCGGCTCCTCAGGCTCCCATCCCACGTCATGCCTCAGCCGGCCCATCAGGCTCTCACGCTTCAGCAGGGATCGTCAAGCTTCCACGCCTCAGCCGGCTCTTCGGGCTCCCACACCTCAGCCGGCTCGTCGGGCTTCTACGCCTCAGCCGGCTACTCGAGCGCCCATGTCTTGGCTGGCCCCTTCAGGCTTGCCCAGGGGGTGCCCCTTGTCACACCTGCTCCTGCTTCCCCTCTCTGGCACTTGAGGGCACCAGGCTGACCTTCATTACGCACACCTGTCACCATCATTACGCGCATCTGCGCTCATTGGACTCACCTGGACTCCTTCACATTGTTGATTGCCCCCTCTATATATGTCTGTTCCTCAGTTGTGTTCCCCGTGTCAGCATTATTGTGGTAATGTAATTTTGTTCCCCGTCCAGACGCTGTTCTTGTTTTTGTTATATGTCCGTTTTCCATTAAATGTTCACTCCTTGTACTTGCTTCTTGTCTCCAGCGTCGGTCCTCACAGTTATTATTATAATATTTTTTTTTTAAGCTATTGGCTCCAAAGTCAGACATCAAAATATCATAGGGTTTAAAACTGTAAACATTGAAGAGGTATTAGATTGTGGGACACAGTATCGTCTTCCTCTGTTGCGTTTTAGAGTGTGATCAATCTGCTACCAGTGATGAATGTCCTCTCGGTGAGTCTACCTGTGTGTTCTGTGTGTTGAGGCTGAGCTGTTGTAGTGTTAGTGTACAGTACAGTAGCTACAGTATGTGACAAGGTGAAAACAGGTCACCATGTTGGCTGCCTATCCTGGTCCCAGATCTGTCTGTGCTGTCTTACCAAGAAATGGCCATAAGAGTTGACAAGAGAGCACAAACAGATCTGGAACCAGATTATTTTACTGGAGCACAGGTTAGCCACATCTACATTCCTCTGTCGCCATGACGCTGGCAGGAGATACACGCAAAACAGAAACAGAGCTGGAACAGACTCTGTTCTCTGTTGTTCTGTCCAAAATGGCACACTATTCCCTACATAGTGCACTACGTTTGAAAAATAGTGCACTATATAGGGCAGGGATAGGCAACTCCAGTCTTCGGGGGCCCAATTGGTGTCACACTTTTGCCCCAGCACCAGCTAACACGCCTGACTCCAATAATCAACTAATTGTGATATTCAGTTTAGAATGCAATTCGATTAATCAGCTGTGTTTGCTAGTGAAGGGGCAAAAGTGTGACACCGAGGACTGGAGTTGCCCATCCCTGATATATGGAGAGGAATGCCATTTCAGACACAACCAGAAACAGACTCTGCTCTCTGATCTGTGTGAGTGACTGCAGCGCTGCAGATAGCATGAGCCACCAGCAGGGTTGTCATTTTTTTTTGGTCAATGTGGTCATTGAGGATGTTTTCCAAAGATCCCCCTCTTCCTTCTGATGTCTGATAAGATTTCTCCAGAGCGTTTTTCAGTTCTGTTCTTTTTTTAACGTCCTTCCATTTCTAGGAACACATGAACAAAGCTCCGGTAAATTAACAAAGACCATATTTTTGCAGAATTTTTGCTGAGGGTCATATTTATTTTATTGAGTTGTTCCTTTAATATGAATACATTTTTCAGTTCGCGGTCAATACGTATGTATGATTAAACCTCAAAGTTAGTATATTTTTTAATGATGGTTAATATTAAATGTATTGTATTGATTAGGCAAGCTGATTGGTGATTTATCGTTTACCTTCTGAAATCCTAATCCTCTTTAGTAATGCTGACATTTGGAGAATTCTTGATTTACATAATTAGACATCTTTGATCTGAGATTTGTGAAATCCCCTCTCTCTCCCGTCCTGCCTTGTTTCCTTCCACATCTCACAACCTTCACATTAATACTGTGAGTCCTTGGCTTAGATTTGACATTTGAAAAGGCATGTTTGACTGTATGAAAAGAGAAAAATAGCATCATCACATTCTGAATGGATACAGGCCAACTCAGGCTTGTATTTACGTGAGATGGCACAGGCACACACTCAAGCGCACACACACACACACACACACACACACACACACACACACACACACATGCACACACACACACGCACACACCTACACACAAGCACACATTAAAAATACACACTCACAAATACACATATAATCACAACATTGGGCCTGACTGCTTTGAATAGTGTAAAGATGCCCGTGGACTTATTTGCCCTCTAACTGAGTTATCAGTCTGTGTTGTGAGCAGGGGCTTCTATGATCCATAGAGACAGAGAACACCTACACACGCGCAAACATAAACACACATTCTACCATTTAGGTGCAGTCCTCTTATTCTTCCCAGAGGGTGCTGAGTGCCTTCTCAACAGGCCACCCCTTACTATACTATCAACACCCATTCTACCTGTTTGTCAGTAATAGACAGCACTGTACATCAAAGTCAATGGATCTTTGTCATTGACAAACTACGGCAAGGTGTAATTGACTGGCGTACATAGTAATGGCCGATAATGAGTCGAGAAGGAAGACATGGTTGGGGAATTTGGGTGAACCTAGGTGCTTAAAGGTTTATTTGGGGATATTAGGACTCTAGTTTAAACATCTCACTCGGCGTGTGGGAGTGCTTCACCTGATTCTACAATCAAGGTAAACCGCCAACCCCGGACACTTAGAATGTCTCGTCAGAACACATCAAACATTCTTAACAGGAAATATCTCACTAAAATTCAACCTCAATGCTCCCACAGTATCAACTAGCGAATACTGTTGCACTGTCCACTATTGTGCCAGCTATTCGTACCCAGCCGTCTGGATGTTACACCATTTCAACATTGGTGTCATTGCGTCTCACCTTAAGCTTGGTTTGTCTTTAATTATTGTCAGAGCCGCACACAGAGCCAGACCTCATCAACTGGATAAATATTTGACTGCTGTTCCATACAAATTGCGTTGGTTTTATTTTATATCTGCACAGCCAGCCAAACCAAGACACAGTGGATTGGCTTCTTTGCAGGTGACCACAGTCCATCTCCACATGAGGTAAATTAAAACCCACATTTGTTAAAAAATGTGATTTTCCTTCACTTCCAGATTTGCCTTTATTTAATTCCAATATATTTCAAAGTCTAATATGAGGCTAAGGCAGGGCCATTCAATTCATAAAAAATAGGCAAAATTGTAGTTTTGTGGAATATTATGACGGCTTCACAGCGTTGTGTGTGTGTGATGATATGCCGCTAGTCTTGCCCTGCTGCACTCAGGGGGGTACACTAACAGGACTCTGGGGTATGTGTTTGGCACCGTGTGAGACGGCTCAAAGCTGGACACACAGGCTATGTGGCGTCACGCCTTCACAAGTAAGTAACCTACTGTGATTTTTTAGCCAGTGTCTCCACTGTATATCTTTGGCTTAGGTTTATGCTAATGATACGTCTCTGATGAATCAGAAATATCCAAATATTGCGGTGGTGTTCAGCTTTGAAAACAAAGTCAATCAGATCCAGCCAAGGACAAGAAATGCTAAAAAAAAACTGCTCAAAACTTTAAAAGGGGCAATCTGTGATTGCTACATCCATTTTTTGACTTTTTAAAATATAAACCCATTGATTCTTGACAAATATAACTTGTGAATGCCTAATGAGCTTAGTTCAACTGTCATACCCCATCAGAACCCAAAATATAAGCTTGTTTTACTCCATTGTTTGTAAATAATATACGGTAATTGTAAACTTATAGCCTCAAAACATGGTTAAAACTATAATTTTGATATCATGGACAGTCAATCCTTGCATCCATAGCTCTGTCAATTAATTTGAAAGTGGTTACATCTCCTCAGCCCCATCCCTCATCCCTTTACCAAAACAGTGGTGGGAGAGATTGCTTTGTTATTGTTTGAACTGCAGATTGCCCCCTAAAGTTAACAAATCGTAAATTTTATATTAACAAAGCAGAGAAGAGTTTTACATATCTTTTGGTTAGCATCGTAACAGATTCATACTGAACATAGACTACATGTACCACATCAGCTGTGACACACTGTCCACATCAACATGCAATCTGTAGCTTATAAAAGAATGTTAACATTAAGGAAATTAGCAACACAACCCCTCACGTGTCAAACTCTCTCTTACCGTGATGTCATTTGACATGTTGTTGGTCTCACGTACTATAACTTTGCTGCAGCTGTGAAAGTGAGGAACTAACATTAGAGCTACAGGCTGGTGGTGGTAGAGGTTAGGGGGGTTGGTTGAGTGTGTGTGTGTGTACGTGGGTTTGGGGGTGCTGATGAGTGTTGCAATGATTCCCACAGCCAGGGGGATCCAGTTCCACATTTAGAGCTAACTAACACTGACTCAGATTGACTCCTTTTACACTCTCACTCTCTGTTCATCTGTATCAACAGCAGAAAATGAGTGCAGGACTGTGATGGATTGGATGATTTGACACATGCATCTGTGGCTTGGGATAGAATGTCAACCAGGTTAATTTAGCAGCCTCAACTTTGATCTTTGGATCCCATCATCAGGCGCTGTCAGCCATATTGTTATAGCCTAACTGTCACGTTGTCCTGCTGCTGTACATGTGAACTATGAGTCATCTGGCCTTAGTTATCATCATGAAAACCTGCCGAGCGGTCTTTTGTTTTTTGAACATTAGTTTTCCATCAACTTCTCTTTTGCTCAGACCAAGGGCCATTTTTTATTGGAGAGAGGGATACATATTCCTGAACTCATGACTAGTCTGACCCAGTGTGAACATTTGCTATTGATTACGTGCATTCTTCATCCATCCCAAAGTTCGAGTCCAGATGTATACAAGGCAAGCGTAGAGGAATATTACTTCTTCTTCTTCTTCTCTTCCTTCCCTTGAGGGAGCTGAATCACCAATCAGTTATAGTAATTGGCTAACAGTGCTGATCAGCAGGAAACTTGTTTTTTAATGAGTCGCATATCTATTCATGTCATATTCGTTTCAAGCAGACAGCTCCAGACTAGGCTTGCTCTGTGAAAACAAAGTCTGCCTCAGTGTCTGACAGTGCGACCAATAAAAGGGTGCAGAGTGTTGATCAGAGAGTATTTCAAACGCCGTCAGAAATGACCATAATGCCGTTAATCACACAGGGCGTCAAGGGTCACCCAATGCCACGGTCATCTTGGTCTGTGGATGGCTGGTGTTTTTTCCTCTGCTAGCTTCAAAGCTCGACTTATCAGGTTCCTCTCATTCTAGCCATCGACTTCCTTGTGAGTCTCTTTGAAGGTTTGATCAGTTACGGGTGTGTACTGTGGCTGTGCCCTGGTGTTTTGGTTCGAAGTGTCACCTTCTCATTTCGCTTGGCCATTAAAGTCAAGACGAGGTCCCGGCTCCGTCGGTAAGTTTCCCATTTCTATTCCAATCACAGCGCCGGAGAATAAGCTCATTAGGCATAATTACAGGTTTCCAATTCCACTGCTTTTCTTTTACACCGTTTGGTGTGAAACTTTAACTCCATAACAAAAACCAAATGCGTCCACCACAGGCCGCTGGTGAGAGCGATGCATAAGGACAATGGTGTGCCTCTTAGTTAACTAAAAGGGCTAGTTTAGGGCTATTCAACTCTGGGCCTTGAAGTTCTCCTCAACACTGCTAGGTTTCCTTTCTTTCCCTCTAATCAGGGACTGATTCAGAGCTGGGAATGAGTGGACTTTCTGGCCAATCAATTACATTAATCCATTACTCAACCAATCATGAACTACCAAGGAGAGAAAAAAACAGCATGAGGGCCAGATCTGAATAACACTGACCTATTTCCGTCCCCTAGCTTTGAACAGTTTGTTCTTACCTAGGAGCACCCACATAGCCTACTGTAATTAAGTGACACTTTTCTCATTTGGTTTGTATAGTCATTGATTATCAGTTAGGAACACGTTGCAAAGCACGTGCCTTGACTCTCGGAAAGAGTGGCAAATGCAATGTAAATCAAATCAAATTGTATTTGTCACATACGCCGAAAACAACAGGTGTAGACCTTACAGTGAAATGCTTCCTTACAAGCCCTAATCAACAATGCAGTTAAAAAAATAAAAATGATTAAAGAGCAGCAGTAAAATAGCAATAGCGAGGCTATATATAGGGGGTACCAGTACAGAGTCAATGTGCGTGGGCACCGGATTGTCGAGGTATTTAAGGTAATATGTACATTTAGCTAAAGTGACTATGCATAAATAATTTTAAAAAAGGGGGGGGGGGGGGGGGCAATGCAAATAGTCTGGGAAGCCATTTGATTAGATGTTCAGGAGTCTTATGAATTGGGGGTAGAAGCTGTTTAGAAGTCTCTTGGACCTAGACTTGGCGTTCCGGTACCGCTTGCCGTGCGATAGCAGAGAGAACAGTCTATGACTAGGGTGGCTGGAGTCTTTGACAATTTTTAGGGCCTTCCTCTGACACTGCCTGGTATAGAGGTCCTGGATGGCAGGAAGCTTGACCCCAATGATGTACTGGGCCGTACGCACTACCCTCTGTAGTGCCTTGCAGTCAGAGGCCGAGCAGTTGCCATACCAGGCAGTGATGCAACCCGTCAGGATGCTCTCGATGGTGCAGCTGTATATCCTTTTGAGGATCTGAGGACCCATGCCAAATCTTTTTAGTCTCCTGGGGTGGAATATGTTTTGTCGTGCCCTCTTTACGAGTGTTTGGACCATGTTAGTTTGTTGGTGATGTGGACACCAAGGAACTTGAAGCTCTCAACCTGCTCCACTACAGCCCCGTCGATGAGAATGGGGGTCCTCCTTTTCCTGTAGTCCACAATCATCTCCTTTGTCTTGATCACATTGAGGGAGAGGTTGTTGTCCTAGCACCACACGGCCAGGTCTTTGACCTCCTCCCTATAGGAGGAGATCGGTGATCAGGCCTACCACTGTTGTGTCATCGGCAAACTTAATGATGGTGTTGGAGCCGTGCCTGGGCGTGCAGTCATGAGCGAACAGGGAGTAAAGGAGGGGACGGAGCACACATCCCTGAGTGGCCCCCGTGTTGAGGATCAGCATGGCGAATGTGTTGTTACCTACCCTTACCACCTGGGGGTGGCCCGTCAGAAGTCCAGGATCCAGTTGCAGAGGAAGGTGTTTAGTCTCAGAGTCCTTAGCTTAGTGATGCGCTTTGAGTGCACTATGATGTTGAACGCTGAGCTGTAGTCAATTAATAGCATTTGCATCATCTGTGGGTCTGTTGAGGGGGTATGCAAATTGGAGTGGATCTAGGGTTTCTGGGTGTTGATGTGAGCCATGACCAGCCATTCAAAGCACTTCATGGCTACAGACGTGAGTGCTACGGGTCGGTAGTCATTTAGGAAGGTTACCTTAGTGTTCTTGGGCACAGGGACTATGGTGGCCTGCTTGAAAAATGTTGGTATTACAGACTACGACAATGAGAGGTTGGAAATGTCAGTGAAGACACTTGCCAGTTGGTCAGCGCATGCTCGGTGTACATGTCCTGGTAATGCGTCTGACCATGTGGCCTTGTGAATGTTGACCTATTTAAAGGTCTTACTCACATCGGCTGCAGAGAGCGTGATCATACAGTCGTCCAGAACAGCTGATGCTCTCATGCATGGAAGTAATTTAGCTCATCTGGTAGGCTTGTGTCACTGGACAGCTCTCGGCTGGGCTTCCCTTTGTCGTCTGTAATAGTTTGCAAGCCCTGTCACATCCACTGAGCCTCCTAGCCGGTGTAGTATGATTCGATCCTAGTTCTGTATTGACGCTTTGCCCGTTTGATAGTTGGTTGGAGTGGGATTTCTTGTCACCTTCCGGGTTAGAGTCCCGCTCCTTGAAAGCGGTAGCTCTACCCTTTAGATCAGTGTGGATGTTGCCCGTAAACCATGGCTTCTGGTTGGGGTATGTACGTACAATCACTGTGGGGATGATGTCATCGATGCACTTACTGATGAAGCCATTGACTGATGTGGTGTACTCCTCAATGCCATCAGAAGAATCCTGGAATATATTCCAGTCTGTGCTAGCAAAACAGTCCTGTAGCTTAGCAGCTGCTTCATCTAACCACTTTTGTATTGACCGAGTCACTGGTGCTTCCTGCTTTAATTTTTGCTTGTAAGCAGGAATTAGGAGGATATAATTATGATCAGATTTTCCAAATGGAGGGCGAGGGAGAGCTTTGCGTCTCTGTGTGTGGAGTAAAGGTGGTCAAGAGTTTTTTTTCCCTCTGGTTGCACATTTAACATGCTGGTGGAAATTTGGTAAAACGGATAAGTTTACCTGCCTTAAAGTCCCAGGCCACTAGGAGTGCCTCCTCTGGATGAGCGTTTTCCTGTTAGCTTATGGCGGTATACAGCTCATTGAGTGTGGTCTTTGTTTCAGTATCGGTCTGTGAGATACTCTACAACCATCTGAGATACTCTACCTCAAGCGAGCAAAACCTTGAGACTTCCTTAGATATTGTGCACCAGCTGTTGTTTACAAATATACATAGACCGTCGCCCCTTTTCTTACAAGAGGCTGCTGTTCTATCGGGCCGATACAGTGTAAAACCTGCCAGCTGTATGTTGTTAATGCCGTTGTTCAGCCACGACTCGGTGAAACATAAGATATTACAGTTTTTAATGTCCCGTTGATAGTTTAATCTTGCTCGTAGGTCATCGATTTTATTTTCCAATGATTGCATGTTTGCCAATAAAGCAGATGGTGGTGGAGGTTTACTCACTCTCCTACGAATTCTCCGAAGGCAGCCCAACCTCTGCCCCCTTTTTCTCAGTCTTCTCTTCATGCAAATGACAGGGATGAGGGCCTGTTCCCGGGAAAGCAGTATATCCTTCATGTCGGACTCGTTAAAGGTTAAAGCTTCTACCAGTTCGTGGTAAGTAATCGCTCTTTCTAATGTCCAGAAGCTATTTTCGGTCATAAGAGACGGTAGCAGCAACATTATGTACAAAATAAATAAATAAATAAGTTACAAACAACGCAAAAAAATAAAAATAAATAACACAGTTGGTTAGGAGCACGTAAAACGTCTGCCATCCTCTCCGGCGCCATTCTACTCATACAGTAGCAGTCAAAAGTTTGGACACACTTACTCGTTTCAGGGTTTTTCTTAATTTTTTACTATTTTCAACAAGTGCTCAGCATATGTGGGAACTCCTTCAAGACTGTCGGCAAAGCATTCCAGGTGAAGCTGTTTGAGAGAATGTCAAGTGTGCAAAGCTGTCATCAAGGCAAAGGGTGGCTACTTTGAAGAATCTCAAATGTAAAATATATTTTGATTTGTTTAACACTTTTTTGGTTACTACATGATTCCATATGTGTTATTTCATAGTTTTGATCTCTTCACTATTATTCTACAATGTAGAAATAGCAAAAATAAAGAAAAAAACCCTGGAATGAGTAGGTGTGTCCAAACTTTTGACTGGTACTGTAATTCTGTATCAGGACTCTATAACTTTCTCTGAACAGTGAGCCTGGGCTGCACAGTATGTATGTTGCGATGTTTACAACATTACAACACCGGTTGGCCTTTTATCACTAGATAAAGTGGCTGCATTTTTTGCAGTGTGAAGTAATGTGTTTTGGACAGTGGATTCAGACAGTGAAAAGGGATTACTGACTGGCTTTGTCTGGCTCTTTTCTACTCCAGCAATCAGGCAGGCTGCCAAACAAACAGATGAAGTCAATAGAGACATTTCCTATGTCTTCTGAGATGTGACTGCAACAGATGCACAATGCTGACACGGCGCTGACACGACACTGACACAATGTGACAACCTGCTGTGATGTAGTGTGTACACAGAGGATTCCACCTCGCCTTATTTAGGCGCTGATACCACACATGATCACACACAAGCTAATGTTTGTCAGCGTGTGTCGCTCTGTAAAAAAGGGGAAAATAGATTTTGCAATGTAGTCTGAATGCGTGAAAAAGCACTGTCTCAAAGAGGAAGCTTGACTTGCGCGAGAAGCTATACATCTGAGATACAGTATTTGAGATATTTGCAGTGCACATCATTCAATCTTTGACTTGCACAGGATCCATTCCACCAAGGTCAGTGGCCTATTACTTTAATGCGATTTTAGCCATATCCGTTCCCAATTACCATCCATTGAAACACCCCAAACAGACAGGGGAAATAGCTTGGAAGCACAGCAACCGTGGTTTGCCGAGTTTTTACCTTTAGCAGGGAGTCAGGGTGTGTCTGTATACAGGTAATTACCATCTGTGGGGCACAGAGGCCCACTGTGATTACAGATGAGCCCAGTAATAGATTTGACACTTAGAAACGGAGAATGCTGCATTCCTCCAGTCCGACTGCAAGGTGGGTAGGTATCTGCAAGATGGATTATGTGGGGTTTGTGAGTTCAACATTGACACAGATTCATCGTAAATCATTATGCCGGCGACCCGGAGTGATTTTTGCATTAGGAGCAGAAAATGGAGTTCACCCAGTCAATGAGGAGGGCATATTTCACATCAGTCACCCTACTTTCATGTTACATTTCACTTCCGTTACCAAAAGGGATCATGGTATATAATAGCAATCAGCATGATACCGCGCTAACAATAGGCCCTATACGGCTCCTGCACAGGGGTTACTGCATGGGGCGCTATCTTTCTTTTAAAGCAAAGACAAAGTTCAAAACTAATGTTTAACTAAATAAATGCATGTCTAATGTCAAATCTTTAATAGATGGTTTAGAATATAGCGTATTGTCTTTTTAAAGCATTTGGCACAGAGCTGTGAGGACGTTTCCCACTAAGCACGGACCAACGTCAGCGTCTTTTGGACGTCTTTTTTTGGTCCTGTGTGGACCGCCTGTCTTTTTTGGGGGGTATTTTTTTGGTGCGTTCCGGACAGACCTTGATTTCAATGTCCAAAGATGGTGCTTTTTGGTTCGGTCCGGACCAAATCCGAACCAATCTTAGACGTTTCTGTGTGGTTCAGATCAGCCTATATTTGGCCCAAACATAGTAGTCTATAATTGTTTCAGATTTGGTCTGGACCAAATCTGAACCGATCATAGACATCTATGCTTCACAAGTTTGGACAGCACAGTACAATAGAGCACATTACAGTACACTATAGTACAGTCTGATGAAACCAAGATTGAACTCTTTGGCATGAATGCCAAGCGTCACATCTGGAGAAGACCTGGCACCATCCCGACGGTGAAGCATGGTGGTGGCAGCATCATACAGTGGGGATGTTTTTCAGCGGCAGAAATCAAATCAAATTACAGTGAAATGCTTACTTACAAGCCCTTAACCAACAATGCAGCTGTAAAAAAAAGAAAAATAACTAATAATTAAAGAACAGCAGTAAAATAACAGGAGCGAGGCTATATACAGTACAGGGGGTGCCGGTACAGAGTAAGTGTACGGGGGCACAGGTTAGTCAAGGTAATTGAGGTAATATGTACAAGTACTGTAGGTAGAATTAAAGTGACTATGCATAGATAATAACCAGAGAGTAGGAGCAGTGTAAAAGGTGGGGTGAGGGGACAACAACAATGCAAATAGTCTGGGTAGCCATTTTATTAGCTGTTCAGGAGTCTTATGGCTTGGGGGTAGAAGCTGTTAGGAAGCCTTTTGGACCTAGACTTGGCGCTCCGGTACCGCTTGCCGTGCGGTAGCAGAGAGAACAGTCTATGACTAGGGTGGCTGGAGTCTTCAACAATTTTTAGGTCTTTCGTCTGACTCCGCCTGGTATGGAGGTCCTGGATGGCAGGAAGCTTGGCCCCAGTGTTGTACTGGCCCGTACGCACTACCCTCTGTAGTGCCTTGCGGTCGGAGGCTGAGCAGTTGCCATACCAGGCAGTGGTGCAAGCCGCCAGGATGCTCTCAATGGTGCAGCTGTATAATTCTTTGAGGATCTGAGGACTCATGCCAAATCTTTTCAGTCTCCTGAGGAGGAATAAGCTTTGTTGTGCCCTCTTCACAACTGTCTAGGTGTGTTTGGACCATGATAGTTTGTTGGTGATGTGGACACCAAGGAACTTGAAGCTATCAACCTGCTCCACTACAGCCCTGTCGATGAGAATGGGGGCGTCCTCCTTTTCCTGTAGTCCACACTCATCTCCTTTGTTTTGAACACATTGAGGGGGAGGTTGTTGTCCTGGCACCACACTGCCAGGTCTCTGACCTCCTCCCTATAGGCTGTCTCGTTGTTGTCGGTGATCAGGCTGACCACTGTTGTGTCAACGGCAAACTTAATGATGGTGTTTGAGTCGTGCCTGGCCATGAAGTCATGGGTGAACACGCACACCTGAGGGGCCCTGTCATGCCAAATAGTGTCCCCCGGCCAAATAGTGTCCCCCTCTATGTCACAATAGGATTCGATGAGTTGTAGCTTCTGTTGCTAGGGATGTTGCTAGAATTTGCAACATTCTGACCCAATTACGTAATGAACCAACACGTCCGTTGCAATGCTGGTTGCTAGGCTCTATCTGTAAGGTAAGTAACTTTAATGTGTTAAGCAGATTACACATTTTCTTTGCCATTTCCGAAACATAGCAATGTTTAAGACATGGATTTCATGTTGTAACGTTAACAAGGTACCAAAAGTAGTTTGAAATAATGTTTTCATTTTATTAGCTAAAGAAAACTTGTTTGAACAGGAAATTGTCGAGGAATTCACCCTTGTTTGGATAGCGATGATGAAAAGAGCGCCGTTTAGGCTGTAATGATCTCCAAAATTCGAATCATTAGGTCATCACACCGTTGATATAACAACAGACGCTAATAGTTTATCGAACTCCATTGTGACGTAGAAGGGGACACTATTTGGCCAGGGGACAATATTTGGCATGACAGCTCCCGTGTTGAGGATCAGCGTGGCAGATGTGTTGTTACCTACCCTCACTATCTGGTGGCGGCACCGTCAGGAAGTCCAGGATCCAGTTGCAGAGGGAGGTGTTTCGTCCCAGGGTCCTTAGCTTAGTGATGAGCTTTGAGGGCACTATGGTGTTGAACACTGAGCTGTAGTCAATGAATGGCATTCCCACATAGGTGTTCCTTTTGTCCACATGGGAATGGGCAGTGTGGAGTGCAATAGAGATAGCATCATCTGTGGATCTGTTGGGGCGGTATACAAATTGGAGTGGGTCTAAGGTTTCTGGGATAATGGAGTTGATGTGAGCCATGGCCAGCCTTTCAAAGCACTTCATGGCTACAGACGTGAGTGCTACGGGTCGGTAGTCATTTAGGCAGGTTACCTTAGTGTTCTTGGGCACAGGGACTATGGTGGTCTGCTTGAAACATGTCAGACAGGGACAGGTTGAAAATATCAGTGAAGACACTTGCCAGTTGGTCAGCGCATGCTCGGAGTATACGTCCTGGTATTCCATCTGGCCCCGTGCCCTTGTGAATGTTGACCTGTTTAAAGGTCTTACTCACATCGGCTACGGAGAGCGTGATCACACAGTTATCTGGAACAGCTGATGCTCTCATACATACTTCAATTTTGCTTGCCTTGAAGCGAGCATAGAAGTAATTTAGCTTGTCTGGTTGGCTCGTGTCACTGGGCAGCTCGGTGCTGTTCCCTTTATAGTCTATAATAGGTTGCAAGCCCTGCCACATCCGACGAGTGTCGGAGCCGGTTTGGTGCGATTCAATCTTAGTCATGTATTGACGCTTTGTCTAGTTGATGGTTCGTCTCAGGGCATAGCGGGATTTCTTATATGCGTCCGGGTTAGAGTCCTGCTCCTTGAAAGCTGCACCTCTACCCTTTAGCTCAGTGAGGATGTTGCCTGTAACTAATGGCTTCTGGTTGGGGTATGTACGTACAGTCACTGTGGGGACGACGTCACCGATGTACTTATTGATGAAGCCAGTGACGGATGTGGTGTACTCCTCAATGCCATTTGAAGAATCCTGGAACATATTCCAGTCTGTGCTAGCAAAACAGTCCTGTAGCTTAGCATCTGTGTAATCTGACCACTTCTTTATTGACCGAGTCACTGGTGCTTCCTGCTTTAGTTTTTGCTTGTAAGCAGGAATTGGGAGGATAGAAATATGGACAGATTTGCCAAATGGAGGGCGAGGGAGAGCTTTGTACGCGTCTCTGTGTGTGGAGTAAAGGGCTTTATCTGGTTGCACATTTAACATGCTGGTAGAAATTAGGTCAAATGGATTTAAGTTTCCCTTCATTAAAGTCCCCGGCCACAAGGAACACCGCCTCTGGATGAGCGTTTTCCTGTTTGCTTATGGCCTTATGCAGCTCATTGAGTGCGGATTTAGTGCCAGCATCGGTTTGTGGTGGTAAATAGACAGCTCCAAAAAATATAGATGAAAACTCTCTTGGTAAATAGTGTGGTCTATAGCTTTTCATGAGATACTCTACCTCAGGCGAGCAAAATCTTGAGACTTCCTTAATATTAGATTTTGTGCATCAGCTGTTGTTTACAAATATACACAGACTGCCACCCCTTGTCTTACCGGAAGCAGCTGTTCTATCTTGCCAATGCAGCGTAAACCCCACCAGCTGTATTTTATCCATGTCATCGTTCAGCCACGACTCGGTGAAACATAAGATATTACAGTTTTTAATGTCCCGTTGGTAGGATATTTGTGATCGTAGCTTGTCTATTTTCTTATCCAATGATTGTATGTTGGCTATTAGGACTGATGGTAGAGGCAGATTACCCACTCACCGTCGGATCCTAAAATGACATACCCAAATATAACAGCCTGCAGCTCAGGACCTGAAGCAAGGATATGCATATTCTTGATACCATTTGAAAGGAAACACTTTGGAGTTTGTGAAAATATGAAATGAATGTAGGAGAATATAACACATTAGATCTGGTAAAAGACAATACAAAGAAAAAACCATGCGTTTTACATTTTTTTGTACCATCATCTTTGAAACGCAAGAGAAAGGCCATAATTATTATTATTCCAGCCCAGGCGCAATTTAGATTTTGGCCACAAGATGGCAGCAGCATATGTGCAACGTTTTAGACTGATCCAATGAACCATTGCATTTCTGTTCAAAATGTTGATTCAAGACTGCCCGAAATGTGCATAATTGGTTTATTAATAACTTCACAAATTCATAATTGTGCACTCTCCTCAAACGGTAGCATGGTAGTATTTCACTAATAGCTACTGTAAATTGGACAGTGCAGTTAGATGAACAAGAATTTAAGCTTTCTGCCCATATCTGATATGTCTATGTCCTGGGAAATTTCCAGGACAAGTCTCTGAATGTCCTTGAGTGGCCCAGCCAGAGACCGGACTTGAACCCGATCGAACATCTCTAGAGAGACCTGAAAATAGCTGTGAAGCGACGCTCCCCATCCAACCTGACAGAGTTTGAGAGGATCTGCAGAGAGGAATGAGAGAAACTCCCCAAATATAGGTGTGCCAAGATTGTAGCATCATACCCAAGCAGACTCAAGTCTGTAATATCACTGCCAAAGGTGCTTCAACAAAGTGCTGAGTAAAGGGTCTGAATACTTATGTAAACGTGATATTTCAGTTAGAGAAAAAGTGTAAATGTGCAAAAATCTCTAAAAATCTGTTTTTGCTTTGTCGTTATGGGGTTTTCAATCAATTTTAGAATAAGGCTGTAATGTAATAAAATGTGGAAAAAGTCAATGGGGCCTGAATACTAGGCAACAGGATAGATAATTGACCGTAGCAGCAGAGCATGTGAGTCTGTGAGTGTGCGTGTGCACATGTTATGTGTGTGTGGGTGTTTGTAGTGTGTGTGTGTTTGTGTTGGGTTGTCAGTGTAAGTATGTTTGAGTTTGTGGGTAGAGTCCAGTGTGTGTGCATAGAGTCAGTGTAAGAGAGTTAGTGCAGGTAGTCCGGGTAGCCATTTAATTAGATATTTAGCAGTCTTATGGCTTGGCTGTAGAAGTTGTTCAGATGCTGTTGGTTCCCGACTTGGTGCACTGGTTCAGCTTGCCGTGCGGTAGCAGAAAGAACAGTCTATGGCTTGGGTGACTGGAGTCTTTGACACCGCCCGGCAGAGAGGTCCTGGATGGCAGGGAGATAGAACCCAGTGATAAAACTCCACTGTCATGTACCGTACCATACCATACAGTACTGTACTCTACTGTGCTATACTGTCCTGAACTGTGTCATACTTTACTGTGCTGTTCAAACTTGTGAAACATAGCCTAGAGGTCTATGATTCGTTCAGATTTGGTCAGGTCAGAAACATCAAAATGTGTACTTGTTTGGGGGTGGAGCTTATTAGAATATTACCCAGCATGCTTTGCAAGTGTTTGTTTTTAAATGTACATTTGGTCATTCAACAGACAATCTTATCCAGAGCAACTTATAGTGCATTCAAGGTAGATAAACAAGAACATATCAAAGTCATAGCAAGATTAGTTTTTTTCTGTAACCATTACTGAGAATGTTATTGTAGTTGAAGTGGTCTGTTGGTTCATTCTTAGTTTAGACTACTTTGAACATTATTGCTGCCAGTTTTAAAGACCCTGTGTAGTCTTTTAAAATCATCACTGTATGTCTAATAAATCATAGTGTGTGTTTATTTCATGACAATAATGCAACATATATTTTTTGTAATTTATTTTCTGAACCTCCTTTTGCCTTTCTAAGTCTGATTGTATGTTTTTTTTTTGTACTTTTCACCCCTTTTCCTCCCCAATTTGTAGTTACAGTCTTGTCTCATCGCTGCAATTCCCGTACAGACTCGGGAAAGGTGAAGGTCGAGAGCCTTGTGTGCTCCAAAACACAACCCTGCCAAGCCGCACTGCTTCTTGACACACTGCTCGCTTAACCCGGAAGCCAGCCGCACCAATGTGTTGGAGGAAACACCCCGAAGTCAGCCTGCATGCGCCCGGCCCGCCACAAGGAGTCGCTAGAGTGCGATGGGACTAGGAAATCCCGGCCGGCCAAACCTTCCCCTAACCCGGACAACGCTGGGTCAATTGTGCATCGCCTAATGGGTCTCCCCATCGCGGCCAAATGCGACACAGTCTGGGATCGAACCCAGGTCTGTTGGAACGCCTCAAGTGCCTTAGACTGCTGCACCACTCGGGAGGCCCTTTGTGTGGCCTTGTTGATATACATTTAAATACATTTACATATTTGATTTGCGGATAGGATCATCTCGACTAGAGCCTACCCCTCTTACCCCTTCAAAGTAGGAGGGTACAGTGCCACACCCCTTGACTTTTTCCACATTTTGTTGTGTTAATAGGTGGGATTTTATTGAATTTTTTTGTCAACGATCTACACAAAATACTCTGTTGAAAAAATGTAAATGTAATTAATATATCTTGATTAGATACGTATCCAATACATGTTAGAATCACCTTTGGCAGCGATTACAGCTGTGAGTCTTTCTGGGTAAGTCTGGAAGAGCTTTGCACACCTGGATTGTACAATATTTGCACATTATTATTTTTTACAATTCTTCAAGCTCTTTCAAGTTGGTTGTTGATCATTGATAGACAGCCAGTTCAAGCCAATTTAAGTTAAAATTGTAACTAGGCTACTCAGGGACATTCAATGTTAAGCAACTTCAGTGTATATTTGGCCTTGTGTTTTAGGTTATTGTCCTGCTAAAAGGTGAATTTGTCTTCCACGGGGAAAGCAGACTGAACCGGGCTTTCCTCTAGGATTTTGCCTGTGCTTAGCTCTATTACGTTTCTTTTTATCCTAAAAAACTCCCTAGTCCTTGCCGATGACAAGCATACCCATAACATGATGCAGCTTGAAAATATCAATAGTTTTACTCAGTGATGTGTTGTGTTGGATTTGTCCTAAACATAACACTTTGTATTCAGAACAAAAAGTGTATTTATTTGCCACATTTTTTGCAGTATTACTGTAGTGCTTTGTTGCAAACAGGATGCATGTTTTGTAATATTTTTATTCAGTACAAGCTTCCTTCTTTTCATTCAGTCATTTAGGTTAGTATTATGGAGTAAGTACAATGCTGTTGATCCATCCTCAGATTCCTCCTATCACAGCCATTAAACTCAGTAACTGTTTTCACGTCACCATTTTACCAGGTAAGTTGACTGAGAACACATTCTCATTTACAGGAACGACATGGGGAATAGTTACAGGGAAGAGCAGGGGGATGAATGAGCTAATTGGAAGCTGGGGATGATTAGGTGGCCATCATGGTACGAGGGCCAGATTGGGAAGTTTGGTGCCACCTTAATTGGGTTGAACGGGCTTGTGGTAATGACTGAAGCGGAATAGGTGGAATGGCATCAAATACATCAAACACGTGGTTTCCAGGGGTTTGATGCCATTCCATTTGCTCCGTTCCGGCCATTATTATGAGTCGTTCTCTCCTCAGCAGCCTCCTATGCCCTAGTCTTACAACAAGTACCATGGGATCTTTCGTGACCACAGAGTCAGGACAATCGTTTAACATATATGTGCCTTGTATTTTAAATAAATCACTGACAGTGTCACCAGCAAAGCACCCCCACACCATCACACCTCCTCTTCCATGCTTCACGGTGGGAAACACACATGCAGCGATCATCCGTTCACCTACTTTGCGTCTCACAAAGACAGAGGTTGGAACCAAATATTTCTAATTTGGACTCATCAGACCAAAGGACAGATTTCCACCGGTCTAATGTCCATTGCAAGTGTTTCTTGGCCCAAGCAAGTCTCTTCTTCTTATTAGTGTCCTTTAGTAGTGGTTTCTTTGCAGCAATTCGATCATGAAGACCTGATTCATGCAGTCTCCTCTGAACAGTTGATGTTGAGATGGCTGTTACTTGAACTCTGTGAAGCATTTATTTATGCTGCAATTTCTGAGGCTGGTAACTCTAATGAAGCTATCCTCTGCAGCAGAGGTAACTCTGGGTCTTCCTTTCCTGTGGCGGTCCTCATGAGAGCCAGTTTGATCATAGCACTTGACCATTTTTGAGACTGCACTTGAAGAAACTTTCAAAGTTCTTGACATTTTCCACATTGACTGACCTTCATGTCTTAAAGTAATGATGGACTGTCGTTTCTCTTTGGTTATTTGATCTGTTCTTGCCATAATATGGACTTGGTCTTTTACCAAATAGTGCTATCTTGTGTATAAAATTCCACTATTTAACTTTTACACCTGTCAATTGAAATGCATTCCAGGTGACTACATCATGAAGCTGGTTGAGAGAATGGCAAGTGTGCAAAGCTGTCATCAAGGCAAAGGATGGCTACTTTGAAGAATCTCAAATATAAAATATATTTTGATTTGTTTAACACTTTTTTGGTTACTACATTATTCCATATGTGTTATTTCATAGTTGTGATGTATTCACTGTTATTCTACAATGTAGAAAATATTAAAAATAAACACCCTGGAATGAGTAGGTGTGTCCAAACTTTTGACTGGCACTGTATATATATCTACCAATAGGTGCCATTCTTTACAGGGCATTGGACAATTTCCCTGGTTGAATCTGTATTGGAATTACACTGCTTGACCTTACAGATTATTGTATGCGCGGGTTACAGAGATGAGGTAGTAATTCAAAAATCATCTTAAACACTATTATTGCACAGTTTGAGTCCATGCAACGTATTATGTTGTAAAAGTACTATTCAATACGTTTGAAACTTCAGTAGTGATCAGTTTAATAGTTAGATAAAAAACTATTTGAGTCGTGTGATGACTTGGAGGACGATGCATCATTATTGGACAAGGTGCATCGATGCATATCACTATAATGATATTGACAGATTTAACCAGGGAAATTGTCCACAAACAGATAATAATCTTCAGAGCAAATACGCAGCAGCTATACATTGAAGACACTTTGTGTAGGATACAGTCAAGTGGCAATAGTTTACACGTCAAAGTTGACTTTTCCAACATTTTCCCATGGTCTTTTAGACACTGCACACGAGCTCTCTCCTGTAATTTCTGCAGCTGGCCGAGTGGTTTTCAGAATCCGGATATGATGAAAATGTTTTAGACCAAACTTTTATCAAGCGAACCAGCAGAACGTCGAGGACATTAGGAGTAATATTACAACTTTCCCCGCGCGATAATCGGAATAAAGCGGATCATTGGAAACGTATTGATAACTTTGGAGATATTTGAATGTACAACTAGTGCAGCATTTTCAAACGAGAAGGCGTTTCACTATGGAGGAGGGATGGGAATAAGTCAAACTTGGGCGCAGGGAGTTGTCATGTTTGTAAGGTACTTATCAACAAACTTATTATGCATGTGTTTACAGTGTAGGCCTATGTGATTTATTCGATAATAAATAACCATATATGTATAAATGTAAACGACTTAGTTGCAGGTTTCCTTCCCGTTTCTGTAAGGCAGTAAAGTGGGAAAATTCCACTAACTTTAACGACATATTGTGGGTTGACGTCACTCATACTCTGCTCTCTATGAGAGAGAACCAGCATTGTCGTTAACTTGAGTGGTAGTTTGTTACTCAAGTCTACATTCAACTTCCCAGGGTTAAGGGCTAAGGAGGAAAAGGAGGCTCATCTTTATCTGTCGTGTATCACTCCAAGAGGACTGTCTCATGTCCACGGAGACCGTCTTACCTCCGGAAGGGCCTGCTGGGCCAGGGAAGAACCTTCAACAGGAGACAAGTCCTCTTCTCCCAAACTCTCACGGTAAGACAACATGACTCTTATGCAATTGTTGTTTACTTGTTTGGTGAAGGTGTTGTACTGGTGCTCTACGTCTCTTTCACTTTCAATGAACACTGGTGTCAATTTACCATTGAGGGAATATTCCAACAATAATAACTTGGTCAAGATGGAAATGTAGTCATCATTGAAATCATGATCTTATTTTCCTTGCATGTCAAAATCCATCAGTTCACCTAGAACAATAATAACAACCAACATGAACCCATTCCTGCTAAATTATATTCCTGTCGTTTTGCTAGACATCAGTATCTATACACCAGCATTAGGCATGTTAATGTTTTCATTATTTCGCAATAAAGATTGAAGGAAAGCCTTGGTGACTATTAGCAGGAACCACAGCCAATTATAGTTTTTAATTAACTTTCTAGTTGCCGTGAGATTATCACATGTAAAATAAGCTTGGCCCTGTTTTTTTCCTTTTCCTTCTTTCAACAGCCAGTGAACCGTTACCCATCCTATTTATACCAAGCATCATTACAGCACTGTCAAAAATAGCAAAGTAGGACAGAGTAAGCAATCACAGGGACGGGTGGCAAATGGATTTTCGCTGGACCTTCAAAGCCTTTCTCAGTTCAGACTGGATTTCCCCTCTCTCAGGAGGCTGTAGATGTTCTGAGAATAGGCTAATTTATTTCTAACTGTAATCACTAAATACAGCGATGCATCACACACTGCTACTGTAAGTGTGCATCGATCTGAGAGGGAGGGAGTCACACCAAGACTAAAGACTTGCCATCTATCAGCCCCTGCCTCTGGCTAAGATTGGGCCATATCTATCTAGAGCCACTGTGGCTCGTTCATCTATCTGCCATTGCTTACTAAACAGAGCGACAGCATTACAGGCCTGCAACAAATACATCATCCGGCTAAGGAAAATAACATTTGCCATGTTGTGCTTTTCTTTTCCAGAACCAAACAACATGAAAGGGCTATGGTTACAACCAAAACATAACCCCCCACCCCCCCAAAAAACAGGAATTATCTGAAGCAAACGGAATTTGTTTTTTCAACTATGTCATAAAGACTCCCTGACAAAGGTCATGCAGCTGAAACGCGTGAGAATTTTAAAACTTTGTTTCCATTGAACATGCCATACAAATAAAGGCATTTTAATTGCATGAAGTGCCTTGGTCCTCTTTTTTTTATGTCATAAAGACATTGTAGATGTTTTTGACGTTGTAGCCAATTAGCTAAACATAGCAGGAATGGAGATGGCATTTTTGCATTGATCATTTAATGTACAGTATTTGATGAGGGATCACATGGTACTAATAACGTCACTCAGAGAGATGGGTCTGACCTTTTGCATAGTTATCGTAGCAGGTTTTTGCCTACGTACGTTTTTCAATGTAGATGAAGGCTGTCTTTATGGTTGTAACAACCTTGGCAGGTAGTGCACACCCGAGAGTAGAGAAAATGAGATCCAGAAATCTGGCATTGGCTTTTACCTGAACCGCCTTGCTCCCGACTCTGTTGTGTAGCCTTTCGACAACGGACAATGTTTTCTCTGGCAAAAATAAGGCAGCCCTGACTTGGCTTGTCCTTCTGTCCCTGATATTAGTATTACGTCCACCGAAGTTGACCTTCTCCTCACCGTTTACATCTGTTTCTGAGTAGAAGTACATAATGCAACTTTAATTTGACCAGTTGAGTTGTTCAGTGGGAGTACATGCAAACAATATCTCTGTCTCTCTCTCCCACCTTCTTTTTCTGCTAAACAGTTGTTCATTTTCTTTTGTTCTGTGCTTTGATCCTAGATGCTTGTGACAGTAACGAATCACCTGCAACTACAAACCCATCCGGAACATCGTGTCCCAGAGGCACGTCCACTGAAGGACAAAGTCACGTGACGGGGGAAAACACGACCTATTGTGACCCTGTTCGAAGTAAGTGTTACAATGAGGGGCACCTCGGGAAATCCTACTGTTACGTGTTTGCCCAGATCCTCATCTGTTACTTTACTGGGATCCACACAAAACACAATACCTAACAATTGTATTGTACGCATTGACAGAAACAATGACATAGCGACAGAAACACGTATAGCCTTGTGCAGTAGGCAAGCCCAGCTATCATACCTGAGTAATGTTTTTGTCATGAACATGTTCTGTCAGGACCTTCGGACTTGTCATAAGCTGGCATCATCAATCAACACTTGTTGTCACTAGGCAGAGTGGCGTATGCCCGGTGACAGATGGTCCCTCTGAAAAGTTACCCTCCCACCTTCAGAGAGAAATGGCAAGATGGGATGAAGTAGCATGCGTGTTCTCTCATTCTGCTATAATGACCAATAGTTGGCATGGTTGCTCTTCTAACCCTTCAGCTTTCTGTAGTGTGAGTGAGGAAATCCTGTTGTGGTTTGGCTTTCACTGTCTAGGCCCACTTGTTTCAGCTTTCAGTGCACTTAAATCATTTTAGAAGGCACGTATAGTATTTTAGTGTGTTTGCACTGTAGCCATGTTTAGAGTGAAGCAGATAACATGCTTAGTTCTCCTTATTTGTGAGAGAAAAAATCTCCCTTACTAGCGCTGACTTTGCTGATAGCTACTTTGAGGAGAAATGTACTGGGATATGTGGTTGTCCCACCTAGCTATCTTAAGATGAATGCACAAACTGTAAGTCGCTCTGGATAAGAGCGTCTGCTAAATCAGGGTTTCCCAAACTCTCTGGTGGGGCCCCCTAGGTGCACGTTTTGGTTTATGCCCTAGCATTACACATCTGATTCAAATTATCACAGCTTGATGGTGAGTTGGTTATTTGAATCAGCTGTGTAGTGCTAGGGGAAAACCAAAATGTGCACCCGGGGGGGGGGGGGGGGGTCCCCCCCAGTCCTGAGTTTGGGAAACCGTGTGCTAAGTGACTCAAATGTAAATATGCTACAGGCCTGAAATATCCAGTTACTAACGAAAGAAGGGGCCATAGCAACAACAAAGGAATCTGTGGTTGTTTTGCAGTCAAGGTGATACACACTTGGTTGTTTCTTAACCCTTTACACTCATACCGGTGTACAAGTTGAAAATAATGAGCGTCTAAATTGGAACATTGTGGCTGTACATTAACATGCTATACATGACGTCAGAGCTCTGGCTCTGGGCTTCACAGCACTGTATGGGTTCGGAGGTTGAGCACCGCACGCGACAAGAGTTAAAGACTGTTCTTTGCATTATAAAAGTGCTGTGCACACTTTGGCGAGGTTTGTGGCCACTTGGAGACACTCAACCAAACTCCTGTCATTTTCTTGGTCTTATGATGCACCTACCTCACATTTTCCAAGAATAGTCTTATCATGGTACTGAATGTCTCCAGAGTATTTTCAGATTTTGTTATCAACAAATGCGGCAAAATGTACAGTAAAATGCAGATAAAATCAGCAGTGTAATGGTTGGATTCAGTCTTGTCAGGTGAACTGTTGTGTCCTCACCTCTTTAGTGTAATAATTGTCCCGTTATCGCCAAACTGTTCCCTTTCAACTGCTACCATGGTTATGCATATGCTTTTCATATTTCTTCTGTAAAACATTTCAATTCCCACGAGTGTAAAGGGTTAAGCAATGTAAACGCTTCCTCATGTGTCGTTGTGCCCTTTTGTTCAGCAGAAATAATAGGGGAAACAAATAAATTGATTGGAAAGTTCTCACCGTTTGTTTTTGAGTGGAAAGTGAATGTCAACCTATTTCCAACTCCGAGTCCCACTGAGTTAGAACAGAACAGGTTGTTTCTATTATCACAGTTCTTTCCAGAATGTTCTGCCAATTCACTACCAACCAATCTCTTGTCTGGAGGTGTCACTATTAACCCACTCACAATGCCTCTTACTGCTCGTCATTTAACCTGCCAAGTTTGCCAAAGCAATATTTTACACTTAAATCACACTGTCTTTTGCCAACAGGCTAAAGCAATCTCATTACCTCAAGATTGACTGTTGTTTGAAACAAACTTGATTAGCCACATTCCAGGTCAGAATGGTACAGCAGAAAAAGCAGCAACTCGAACTCCTCTAAAACCCTCTTGTGTTTGCCACTCCATAAGGAGAGTGTGTTGTCAGGCAACACTAATAGCAACAACAACCTGATTGCTTCCATCCATGTAGCTGTACGAGGATTGTTTACATGCTGATGCAGCAGCTCTTTGTTTCTAGGCTGTTAAACATTTCTAGGGCGCTTTTCCGGTCTTACGCTAATGACTTCCAATTGGTTTGTTTACCGGCGCAGCTTCGAACAGGGATTTTTGAGCAAGAACTTGTCAAACTAAGGTCTCTACTGTAGCTAGCAGGTGTAAGTAGGTGTTCTGATGGTAATTGGCCACCCAAATGACCGCGGTCACCGTAATAACGGAATAGCAAGAAAAGGGTTTTAAAAAAACGTTGAAGTCAATTTTCTCCTCTTCCTTCCTGACAAAAATACATTCCAATGTATCATTTTAATGGACGTTCTACATTACACTTATTGCATCACAATACCAGGCAGCCATTGCGAGTGTACATGAGTCAAATTGCCACACTAATGTAGTCCGTCCTGTCTTAAGTCAGCTGTTCGTTCCACACCCTAATTTAATATATATATATATATATATATATTTTTTTTTAAAGGGCTATGACTGTTATTTTATTTTCATGTAGTTCTTCATCCGTGACTTTCGGTTACATGGTTATTGTGCCAGCCCTAAGTGTAGGCTATGTAGTGTACTGTATGGTGTTCTGTATTACTTGCATGTGAAATGCATCCCTTCATCTAAAAAATAAAGAAGTCTGTGCCACCAGTTTTAATGTAGCAATTGTGGTCACCCCCCACAGACTGTGTGTTTGGGGAATATGAAAGTGAGGGAGACGACAAATCTCCTTTTGAGCGAAAGGTACAGGAACATGTTTTAGTCACTTCAAACAATGATTAAAAACCTAATCTGTGTATAGAGGGCCTGCTTGACTCTAATGAAGCCCTCGCTTACTGAAACAGGAAATCATCTGACTGACCACGTAGTGCCACTTTATTCCTTTTTCTTTCCTCCCGCTGTCCGATTTCCAACTTGATGGGTGCCCTAGGCTGCATGGGATCTGTCTGGGTCTGTTGTTTTTTATTAGCCTGAATCAAAACAGAATAGCTGGCGCTTGTTATTTGAATATGTTGTCTATTTCTGTCTTAAAGGGGAACTTCAGCCCCAATATCAGCCTTTGCCTAACCCCCCCCCCCCCCCCCCAATTATGCGTTCAGGTGAAGTTGTGGGTGGGGAGATGCTCATAAATATTCATTTTGCTGGTGGGTAAACTTAGTTGTACCTGATCCCAACATTTTCTCACTAAAGCATACTTACCAGAAGCCCACTGGCACACACTGATAGTACAATTCTGTTCATTGCAAGTATATTAGGCTCTGGACAGTTGGCCCACAGTGGTAAGGCGCTGAGTTCTTTATCTATTGCCACCTGTGGTGTAAGTTCGATATTTATTGCGTTCTTGCTTTGGGAAGAAAAGTGCAATCATCACCTTCAAAATGAAAATCAGGGAATCAATTCAATCCAACCCGCAGTATTCATGCAGTAGCTCTTTTTGGGGGGGCTCACGAGTGGTGCAGTGGTCCAATGCACTGCATCTCAGTGCTAGTGTCATTACAGACACCCTGGTTCGAATCCATGCTGTATCACAACCGGCCGTGATTGGGAGTCCCATAGGGCGTTGCACAATTGGCCCAGCGTCGTCCGGTGTAGGCTGTCATTGTAAATAAGAATTTGCTCTTAACTGACTTGCCTAGTTAAATAAAGGTTAAATATAATGGTCAAATGAACTCTAATTGGTTTTGGGCACTGTAAAAAAAAAAAAAAAAATACTACTACCAGGGAGACCCCCCTGTTACAGGTATGGTTTCACTTTTCAGAATTAAAAGTATATGGGCACAGGACAAATATCTGCCCCTTGTGGGATTAGAACTCACAACCAGTGAACTATGAGCCAACTGTTTTAGCAGACTGTGCCAGTCATAGCGATTGGGAAAATAGTTGGCATGACCACCATTGTCATCTGTCTTTTGAGGATGGATGTAGCAATGACTATAAACGTATAATCCTCACACTACTGTTCAAAAGTTTGGGGTCACTTAGAAATGTCCTGGTTTTTGAAAAAAAATAAATAAAATGGTCCATTTTAAAATAACATCAAATTGATCAGAAATAGTGTAGACATTGCTAACGTTGTAAATGACTATTGTAGCTGGTAACGGCTAATTTAAAAAATATATAATAATAATAACATACAATTATGGAATATATACATAGGCGTACAGAGGCCCATTATCAGCAACCATCACTCCTGTGTTCCAATGGCACGTTGTGTTAGCTAATCCAAGTTTATAATTTTCAAAGGCTAATTGATCATTAGAAAACCCTTTTGCAATTATGTTAGCACAGTTGAAAACTGATGTTCTGATTTAAAGAAGCAATAAAACTGGCCTTCTTTTGACTAGTTGAGTATCTAGAGCATCAGCATATTTGGGTTAGATTCTATTAAAAATCAGCCGTTTCCAGCTACAATAGTCATTTACAACATTAACAATGTCTACACTGTATTTCTGATCAATTTGATGTTATTTTAATGGACAAAAAATTAGCTTTTCTTTCAAAAACAAGGACATTTCTAAGTGACCCCGAACTTTTGAACAGTAGTGTACATGTTTTTTTTTTTCTTCATAAAAGCACAGGTGGCTGTGTGAAACGGTAAGCAAAAATGTTGAATTTGATCATATGTGGAAACGTGCCTTACTGCATTTTGAATTTCGTTTAACGTCAGTAGTCAAGGAAGCATTTAGCTAAATATATTGGCACACATTGGCAGACCATTCCCAAATAAGGCACGCTGTCATCGGCTTTTATAGTAAGCGTTGAGGTGGTACCACCCAGCACATCTAGAAGGGAGTGTACTTCATACCGAACTCCTCCTTTGGGATGACATAGAGGAACCTTCTCAAGCTAGAGTAGAGTTGATCCGCTAGGGGTAAATAGAGCTCGATTTACTACTAAAAGACAAATATATCACTTTTGCAGCAAACTGTTAAAATGAAGACCAGAATTGAGTTGTTTCACTACAACTTAGCCTAAAACAACTGGTTTCAGATTTTTTTTTAAAGTTACTCTTCAACAGTTAAACTTGCGTTATTTAGCTCAAGTTATTTCTGACCTTAATTATGCAAAGCGTGAAGGGCATGTATGTTCAGGTCACTGTTTTTTGTTAAGAGCCCTTTGCCTGTAAGGCCCCAGTATGTGCCAGCAAGTAGGGTCTTGTGTGGCTCGGGCCCTAAGGGAATACACTCAGGTGATATCTTCACCAGACTGGGCTTTGGCTCTGCAGGCCCGGGCCTTAAATAAATTGCCATGACCTAACGCCAGTTTTAGGTGTTTAATCGCCACATTATTCACTGTGATTGTCAAATAGTTGAAGTGCTCTCGCAGTGGATAAAGAAGAACCCTGGCTGCTGAGCTGATTATTATTATTTATTTTTTTATCTTAAGGGAAATTCTGAAGGGAAGTCGTGAGGTCAAATAACATGGCTGTCGCCTTGAAAAGAAAGACATTAGTGTGGCCTTTGTGTGAATCCCTGATTGTGCTTTTACTCTGGAAGCTTCAAGGTTATTACCCGGGTGCAGATCTTCCCTTTTATGTAGTTCATATTTGACTCTTCCAATGGTAGATGTATGTCGATGAATTGTTGCAGAAGAGCTTGCTCATTGATGCCTCAATATAGCATCTATGAAATGAATGCAGAATAGTGAGATATCCAGGAATCGTCATTGTTTTAAATAGCGTTGTGTAAAGATGAGTTAGACCCACATACAAAATGTAGCACCCTAGTAAACAGGGTAAGATCCTGTGAACTCCAGAAACGTTCCTATATCATCAATATAAAAAAAATGTGTCTCATTGTTTTTGTGCTATTCTTTCTGCCAAAAAGAACAGCATGGTTGTTGTAGCTCTTGGATAACATCTTTATTGTAATCCAGTAGACCCCTGTCTCTACTGAAAAAATTTGTCTAAAGCAAGAGCGCATTAAAAACAGAGGTGTAATTTTCAAGTGATTACTTACCAGTGGGTCATGGAATCAAAAACAGTATAAATAGGGTGAAATGGTAGCACAGGGGTTGATTCAAATGGCCATTGTAATTATTTCCTCATTGTCTTGCTGTAGATGGATTTCATATGGGACATTTTAAGCATTCAAATGAGCATTTCCAGAAGTGTTGAAGCATTTTCATTGTGGATGTTTTAAACAAAAAAAGGAGATTTGAAAATACTTCAGTGAAATGATTTTGTTAGGTTATAGCCTTGTTCTAAAATGTATTAAATAGTTTTCCCCCCTCATCAATCTACACACAATACCCCATAATGACAAAGCAAAACCACGTTTTTAGAAATTGTTGCTAATTTATAAAAAATTTAAAAACATATCACATTTGCATAAGTATTCAGGCCCTTTACTCAGTACTTTGTTGAAGCACTTTGGCAGCGATTACAGCGTAGTGTTCTTGAGTATGACGCGACATGCTTGGCACACCTGTATTTGGGGAGTTTCTCCGATTCTTCTCTGCAGATCCTCTCAAGCTCTGTCAGGTTGGATGGGGAGCGTTGCTGCACAGCTATTTTTTGTTCTCTCCAGAGATCTTCGATCAGGTTCAAGTCCGGACTCTGACTGGGCCACTTAAGGACATTCAGAAACTCCTGTGTTGTCTTGGCTGTGTGGTTAGGGTTGTTGTCCTGTTGGAAGGTGAACATCTTGAGGTCCTGAGTGCTCTGGAGCAGGTTTTGATCAAGGATCTCTCTGTACTTTGCTCCGTTCATCTTTGCTTCGATCCTGACTAGTCTCCCAGTCTTCACCGCTGACAAAACATCCACCCAGCATGATGCTGCCACCACCATGCTTCCCCAGAGGGATGGTGCCAGGTTTCCTCCAGATGTGATGCTTGACATTCAGGGCAAAGAGTTAAATCTAGGTTTCATCAGACCAGAGAATCTTGTTTCTCATGGTCTGAGAGTATTTAGGTGCCTTTTGGCAAACTCCAAGCTGCTGTCATGTGTATTACTGAGGAGTGGCTTCCATTTGGCCACTCGACCATAAAGGCCTGATTTGGTGGAGTGCTGCAGATATGGTTGTTCTTCTGGAAGGTTCTCCAATCGCCACAGAGGAACTGTGGAGCTCTGTCAGAGTGACCATAGGGTTCTTAGTCACCTCCATGACGAAGGCTCTTCTCCCCCGATTTCTCAGTTTGGCCAGGCTGTCAGCTCTAGGAAGTGTCTTGGAGATTCCAAACTTCTTCCATTTAAGAATGATGGAGGCCACTGTGTTCTTGGGGACCTTCAATGCTGCAGACATTTTTTAGTACCCTTCCCCAGATCTGTGCCTCGACACAATCCTGTCTTGGAGTTCTACGGACAATTCCTTCGACCTCATGGCTTTGTTTTTGCTCTGACGTGCATTGCCAACTGTGCGACCTTATATAGACCGGTGTGTGCCTTTCCAAATCATGTCCAATCACAGGTGGACTCCAAACAAGTTGTAGACACTTAAATGGAAACAGGATGCACCTGAGCTCAATTTCGAGTCTCATAGCAAAGGGTCTGAATACTTATGTAAATAAGGTATTTCTGTTTTTTATTTGTAATACATTTGCAAAAAGTCCTACAAACTTGTTTTCACTGTCATTATGGGGTATTGTGTGTAGATTGCTGAGGATTTTTATTTAATCCATTTTAGAATAAGGCTGTAATGTAACAAAATGTGGAAAAAGTCAAGAGGTCTGAATACTATCTGAAGGCACTGTATGCACACCCATCTATGTATTGAAATCTTATACACAAGTATTTCAAATGTGTGGATATCTTATCACCGCCATAATGCAAACAAACAAGGTTATTGGGTATGGAGAACGAAATATTGTTTTGCGATGTTGGAGGGAGGATTTAAATACTCAAACACATTCAAATTGTCATTTTTGTAATAATAGTAAAACACACAGGCCTAGATCTCATTCCCTAGTTTACCTGTCTTCTTGGAGCAGGTGTGCACAGAGCTCCGCTATATCAACTATACTGCAAAGGCTCTGCTGCATTCCCTGAACAGCAATGCCCTAGTGTAGCTCCACTCTGTTGGTTCCCAAACCAACTCCACAGCACAGAGGGAGTGCCTTGGAGAAGAGAGAAGGAAAGCTCTCTCTCTCTCTCTCTCACATACACACACACACACACACACACACACAGGGTCCCACTTCAAATGAGAGCAGTGCAGGGGGGATTACTTGGCTTCTAACAGGGTTTTGGCTCCAACATTAAGGTTAAAGCCCTTTTCTATTACAGAGATCTTTAGTGATGTTGCCCCCACGGTGTTTGCAGGTTCACCACCTCTCTGGTAGGTCATTCTGCCAGGGCTCTGATCACTGGACTGTGACTGAGGACCCGGCTGGGCTGGCTCCATTCAGACACAGTGCAGACGGCGCTCCCCGGCTCGAGCTGAAATCAATACGGCCGTCTCCGTTAAAAACGTACTCAGAGGCAGACTAGCACCTCTGTCCCCTAGTCTGATCACACAGCTTAAGGCCCTGATTGGCACCTCTGAAGACAAATACCGTTGACCCACAGCTGTCCCATTAGCTGTGGTTAATGCTCAGATTGATACTGAGCAAATAAAGGAACCATGTCTATAGATATTTTTTATAGACTGACTGCCCCATACTAGCTGGCTGTTATGGACAGCTCAGTTTTGCCTAGTTTCTTTTGTCGTTTTTTGTTGTTGATTTGGAATGCATCTGTTCTCCTCTCAGGTGCTGTTAGTACAGTAATGCCCTCCCTCCAGATGCATTGTGCCCCGTTTGAGTTTCAAACAAGTCTGTTTCCTGTGGAATTTGTAGCTAACTTCAGCATAGAGATTTAGACATTTGTGGAATCTGTGAGTCATCAATGTAACTGAAACTGAAAATAATCTCCTCATCCCTGCACACACCCCCCCCCCCCCCCCCTCTTCACTCCACTTCGCTGTTGCTTAATTTTGGTTTTGAGTCGTCAGAGAGAGGGTGGAGCACTCTGCGAGTATGGAGTCTGGCAGCTCCCCTAGGCCTGCTCTGAGTCACGTCATAATTGATCTTTATAGAAAATGTGGTAGATGCCTGTGTAAAGCATAAATCTGTGCTATATGTGAATTTTCTCAAACTTGTGAAGACATGTTTACATTTGATTACTACGTTGCTCTCAGATGGAAACAGATTGGGGAAGAATTTGGATTTTATAAAACTTAAGACAGAATCACAGCACAGGTCTTTTTTAAAATCTTAGATGAAAAGGAGGGAGAAAAGTGTAATTCAACAGTGCTCAGATTTTAAGGCTGTGGTGGATGTCCTTGATCTGTTCTGTTATGCTACATTAGCACCACTCCAATTAGCAGCACACCAAATTCCACACAACACAAGAGGGGGAAAGAGAAGAACTTCTACGCCTGTGAACTTTTGGCATTTGCACAATGTGAATGATTTTCCTCTCAATGCGATTCATTTAAGAGAAAACGGCATCTCATTGGGTGTTTTTAATGATTTAGATAGCAGTCAGACATATTAATCTCGCCAAATGTTCCGTTTTGAAATCGAAGGATAATTGATGATAGCCTCCGCCTCCCCCAAGGGCGCCTGAAAGGTTCAGGTCGTCGAATCAAGCGCTTGTCTTTCAAGTTGCCTTCTCCGCTGTAAAATGTAATTAAGCAGAACAAGGTCCGAAGGGGTTATTTTGTTCCCTCTCAATCAGCGGCGAAATTACCAAATTTGAAATGAGTAAATCCCAGACGCCCTGCTTTCCTTGTCATTGTTATCAGGAGGGTGAGAGAGAGGCAGTCTAAAATAGGGAAGGGAAGAGACTGCAAACAAGGGAAAGAGAGAATATTAAAACACTCAAGTGTCAGATCGCTACAGCAGGTTACATTTGAAGGCCCAAATTTGAATGATCATTTGTCACAGAGAATTAACTGTGCCACGGTGAAAACCAGCTGAGTAGTAGTAACTTTCCTCATTCAAAACAGCAAGAAAATAAGACATTACTGTAGATATGGATGTTTCTCCAGGAATTAGATGCTATATTATAAAATACCATCAGAATAGAGGAGGGCTAATGGAGTTAAAACACTTCTGTCGCATAACATGTCACATCCTGCTGATAGAGTATCCTATCAGAGAAGGTAATTTAGTTCCCTCAACGGGCACAGATGGCCCGTCGTCACTAGGCTAAGCTGAATAGAGCTCTGTGTGATCAGTTGGACGGTTACTTTTTTTAGTATAGGAGTGATCTGACATTACCACGACAACCACCACAGAGTCATCCTGAGATTCACATGTTTTATTCTGTTGAACCATGATACATTTTCCTGTTACGCTGCATGTGTTGAATGTCTTCCTGCTATACCATTTTTTTTTTTAGGGGAACGCTAGTCTGTCTCCATTAATTAGTTAGACTAGGCTTGTTGGACTAGCTTATCCAGGCTATTCTAAGCTACAGCACCCTAACACTCATCAACATTTTCACGCTAGATTTTCTATTTAATCAATTTGAATGCAATTAAAATGCAATTTTTCCGCCTGATACTCACATGTACAATGATCACAGCCTGGGGTTGTGTTGAGTTGGAGTAGTTGAAAGGACAACTCCATGATGATTCTGACATTGCATGTCGCTTCCAACAACCTGTCCTCTGACACAATAAAGAAAGTCCTTGTCACAGAGTTGGAAGGTCAAACTGTAAATGAGCTTTGATATGCCGAAGGAAAATTTTAAATCAGAGCCTTTGTAATAACATTTATGGTGCTATTTTCCCCCCCTTCTCTACATATAATTCCCCTGGTTTTGCGTGTATAACTATGGGAATGGGAGACGTATAATCTCTAATGAGAAAATATATCCCTTTGGATTGAGCAACCCAGCCAGCCAGACATTACAGGGGTGTTTGTTAGGAGGGGAAACGCCACCCCAGGCTGTTTAGGGGATGATGAGACCGCTGCTAGGTCATGGGCACATTCACAAATTAGCATTTCGATCAACCAGGTATAAGGTCGGAACATGTACAGGAAACATGTTTATAATATGTACATATGTAATGAGTACAAAGATAAACAAACAAGTTACTTGAAGAATTACCATTTTAAGTGTCTTTCAGTGTTTTTGAAAGAGATGCTCCTGTTGGATTAGTTTACATCTTGTTTGTCATATTTGTCAGGTTTTTTTTCTTCCTGTGAGTATTCCACAGTGCATTTGACAAGCATGCTGTATCTGGCTAGCTATTAGGAGATGGGGCTGGATGGATCTGTTTAGCCTGCTGACATGTGACATTTGAATAACTAACTGTATGTTCCTTATGATAGGCATCCTAATAGGTCTCTGCAAACACAACTCACAACAGTGATCTAGTTTTTCAATCGAGCTCCTGCCTTACCTATGACTTATAATAATAGTAGTGTGCAAATGAGAATTTCCAAGCTGCCCCGTTTTGACCTCTTAGTTATATTATTGTTTATACAGCACATTTGAGTTGATGTTCATATTCCTGGTGGGTCCGTGTGATATACTCGTGTCTTTTGGGTGCAATTTTGAATTCTTCCTATAGGACCTATTTTCTGGCACACAAAAAAAACGTTTGTGTTTATACACAGTTTTACATACAGAGCGATCCCGCACACAGACCGTAGCGCGCTCTAGGCGCACCGGCGCTGCTGTCCCCATGGCGTGGGGTACTACTTGCTGAAGACTTGGTGACAAATGGCAATTATATTTGTGTGTTCTTCATGAATCCATCAAACACTGGCCTTTAAAAAAAAAAAATGCTCCCGAGATATTTGAGCCTGTCAGATATAAGGGACCAAATTGGGATGCTGCTTAGACAGTCAAGAACCACTCACCCCCCAGTTCCCTCTGATATGTTTGACAGCCTGTGTAGAGGAATACTCCATGTATTATTCAGCTACAGATGTACACTCTCAACAGTTGTTGTGTTAGAAATAGGGTGGTTAGAAGTCCAATTGGAAGTGTGTTTTTTCTTCCTCTCCTAAACATGTTTTTTTAATGCGATCTGTCAGGTAGTGTACGTCCACCAGATCCGAACAAGTTTTTGTGGTAAACCACTCAACTGTTCAATTTTAATCGCTTATGATTATTTAAACTTCTGGGAGGAGTTATTTTTTTTATTTTTTTCATGGGGGATATGTTTCCTTGTCTGGATAGGAATATTGACTTTGTAGTGCATTTATATTACATAGGCATTTATATTGTATACCTGATCTATAGAGTATACAGTTGTTATCCAAGTTGATGTTTTACTGTTATTGTCTATTGCTGCTAGTTCTATTTCTCTCTTATTACCAGAAGGAGTTCTACAGTATATTCTATGTCCTACTAGCTGGCTTGGTTCAGTGTGGTTACATGGTTCATCATGCCATCTTCGTCTCCCATTGCCTTTTCTGGATAAAAATAAAAATGTCTGCCAGAGACACTGGGAACCTGTCCCTGGAAACGTGTCTTCCTAGGCTCGCACTTGTACCACTTTCTAGGCTTTCTAGTGTCGGAAGCCCAAACCGCAGCTTTTTTATCTGGTGGTTTCCTAATAACTATTTATACTTCGTAAATTGAAAGCTTGACTTTCTCCAAAGGGAAAGGTAATTATGCTGGCTGAGGCAGAGAATAGACAGACTGTGCGTTGGTCATTTGTGGATGCCTCCATGACCTCTGTATGAGAAAAGAGACTGCTTTATTACACAAGCTGCTATGGGTAATTTATTTCATAGGCAAATGTCGTCTTTTAGGCCAGAGTGTGGTGTCACATAGTCCTGCCTACATACTGTGTTTGTACCCACCCAGTAGGCTATGTCAGTAAAGGGTATTGAGCTTATTATATATAACTTTTTACATTTACACCTTTTTCTCCCCAATTTCGTGTTATCCAATTGGTAGTTAGTCTTGTCTCATTGCTGCAACTCTCCTACGGACTCCGGAGAGGCAAAGGTCGAGAGCCATGCACCGCACTGCTTCTTGACACACTGCTCGCTGAACCCGGAAGCCAGCCGCACCCATGTGTCGGCGGAAACGCCGTCCAACTGACAACCGAAGTCAGCTTGCAGGCGCCCGGCCCGCCACAAGGAGTTGCCAGAGCACGATGAGACAAGGAAATCCCGGCCAGCCAAACACTCCCGTAAGCTGGACAACGATGGGCCAATTGCGCGCCGCCTCATGGGTCTCCCGGTCACGGCCTGCTGTGACACAGCCTGGGATCGAACCCGAGGCTGTAGTGACGCGACGCAGTGCCTTAGACCACTGCGCCACTCGTGTGACAAGCTTAATATAACTTTTGTACAAGTTCATATAATGGTGTGTTTGTTGCCGATTCTGAATTCCACTGTTGCAAAATGTGCCTTATTACAGAATAGATTGTTGATGTTCACTATAGAAGAACAAAATTGATATCACACAAGTTACATGTGGATATAGTGAAAGAAAACAGCAAGCAATTGTTGAATCTCCTTTTTAGCCACCGTAGTTTACTAACAATGTCACGTAAAAAGCTGTCAAATCTATCAACCTGGGTTTAAATCAGAGCCTAATGAATTCTCCTTTGTGCCAACTAGTTGTCTAATTCAAATTGCATTGAAACCTGATCCCAAAAGTCTATTTGTTTATAGAGGCAGCATGCGGACCACTGTACGAGGAGACAAAGCAGTGTCGGTTTTTAATTGCATTGTTTTACATCTACATTCTCATCAGAGAGGTCTCCCTGGGTGCTGAGAGTGTTGTAAAAAAAAGAAAAGTTGGCTAGATCTCGATTTTTCCCTTCTCTTGTTAACAATTTGTACTAGTTGGTGAGCAGACAGGAACGACAGAACAGGCGTATGCAGATCGCTGTTTGGCACATCCACTTTGACTTGGAGAAGTTCAGGTACAGTAGTAGCACTCTGCAAATCAACACTACATCGTGTGGCTGTCGCCAACAAAGTTCCCCTGTGAGCGTCGTATTGCCGTCCGGGCCGCCGCTTGTACTGCACTCGCACCCTAAAATGCAGAGTTTGTGAAAAAGAAAGGGGGAGAAACCCTAAAGAGCTGAATAATTCAACGGAGATCAATAAGTCACCGTGCTGCTACTTGTCTCTCCTTTGTGATGCAGATGGAAGGTAATGCAGGAGCTAGCTCCCTGTAGAGCTGAAGGTGTAGGAGTCTCTTCCACTGGAAATGTCACCGCTCCCTTTATTTTATCAGATGCCCGACGTTCATTTGTTCGGGGGTTGACTCTTCATGGCTGGCTGCTACCTGTCACACGTGGAGCGACTATAAGAATGTGAAGAGCCAGAGCTTTGAGAAAGGGGAAGGGAAATCACTACTCTACTGTAGCAGAGGCAGGAATGCATGATCAGTCTTTCTCTTAACTCACCTGGGTGCTTCTCCAAGAGAACGCTTGTTCACTCACTGTTCACCTACAGGGATACTGTACTTTGATCATTTGGCTGTGGTGAAGGTTGCATCCTCTCCTGTGCTCTTTTATTTGTTAAGGCTCCACGATGGCAGTACAAGAAAAGGACAGTTGTTGAAGGTTTAGCCTCGGGATTTCCGTATCTGTTCTGATGGTATGAGAAGATCAAAACGAGAAGTCTTGAGGGTTACAAAAAAGTAACCTTAAGTGACTTATTTGGTACTTGTCATGAGCACAAAAAGACACGCAGTACCTTGAACCTTCTAAACATCCTTCTCTATAAAACCTGAGTAGAGAATAAAAGCCATGTTCTCAGTCAAACATGCTGAAAGCACAGTAAGTGCTCTCTAACTGAAAAGAGAGGAGTGTGACATTTTAAAATAAAAAAACTTTTCCCATCCAGCTCAACCTCAGCCGCTGCCCCAGCCTACCGCCTCTGCGCAGGGAGAGCTCGACGAGGGAGGAGAAGATACTGCTTCTGCCAGGAGTCAAAATGACCACCAATCCTCCACCGGCCTGAGTAACGGCAATGGAATCCGCCGGCAATGTTCCTGTGGGGCGGAGCAGCACAGGAAGCAGCACCCATCGCCCGGCGTCTCCCAGAAGAGCCAGCTTCGTTCCGGCGTCTCCCAGAAGATGCAGAGCCAGCTTCGTTCCAGCCTGTCGGTCAACAGCGACAGCAGCAGACGGAGTAAGGGAAGCTCCACCGGATCTCACAAGCCTGGGACGTTACCAGAGGGTGAGTTATAAGTACTGGGCGCCGACTGTACACACACATACTCTGTCTTATATAGAACACACACTCTCACCAGTAGGTAAGTACTGTGCTCCAACTTAAGGTCATTAGAGTCACTCACACACTAATAATCACACAATGAACACACACATCCCTCAGCTGCTTGGCTTGACGTTCCTCTAGCACTTCATCAACACCTTTTAGTGCAGGTCTTCCACCATTAAAATGCTATTTGTGGAGGGGACAGAATAGACAGTCAAAAATGGACAGATTCTGTCAGTTGTCTTATTTTAATGATGAAAGTACACTTTCATTTGGTCAAGACCTGCTTCCTATGGCTTTATTTTCCTCAACAACAACCGAAAGGATGGATTTTACAATTCAGGGGGAACCATCATTTTCTCTGGTGTTGTGCGGAGGTGAGTGTAATGAAGGTGATTGGCGTTCTGAATGACTAATGGTCAGTAAGGTGTGACCCGCTAATGAGGCTGAGCCGCCCAGGTTGCCTGCGAAGTGTCATCACTCCTTTCATACCTCCCTCCCTCTGCATGGGCCCCATGTCTGTCCTCCAGTCTCCAGCCCCACTGTGGCTCATCATTAACAGTGGCTCTGTCTGTCTGGGAGTCACACACACACACATCCTCTTTTTATCTTGTAACAGCTATCTGTTATCTGCTATCCATTATCTAACCTGCCTGCTGCTCCCTGCTTATCATCGCCTCGTCTCTGACTCCGCTCGCTTTGTCTTTTACTTTGTCTTATAGAGGAAGAGGGAGTAAAAATAAGATGGGATGATAGGAAGTGTGAAATGTGTGATACAGTGAGTTCCAAAAGTATTGGGACAGTGACACATTTTTTTAAATGTTCACTCTGTACTCCAGCACTTTGGATTTGAAATGATACAATGACTGAGGTTAAAGTGCAGACTACCAGCTATAATTTTTGGGTATTGTCGTCCATATCGGGTGAACCGTTTAGAAATTACAGCACTTGTACGTAGTCCCCCCATTTTAGCGGACCGAAAGTATTGGGACAAAATTCACTTATGTGTGTTAAAGTAGTCACGTTTATTATTTGGTCCTATATTCATAGCTCACAATGATTACATCAAGCTTGTGACTCGTACAACCTTGTTGGATGCATTTGCTGTTTGTTTTGGAGAGTAGAAGTATAAGAGTAGAATATGTTTCTAAACACACCTTCAGTAATGTGGATGCTACCATGATTATGGGTAGTCCTGAATGATACCTTTAAATTAAAGCTAAGTCTGCACTTTAACCTCATAGTCATTGTATCACTTCAAATCCAAAGTGCTGGAGCGCGGAGCCAAAACAACATACTTTTGGAGCTCATTGTGTGTTTTTATATGGATTGGGGAATTTGAGATTGTCTTCACCAAGGTTAAGCTATTTGAAATATGCAGCAGATTGATGGTAGGGCTAAGACTAACAAGTGATAGAGTTCCCTATAAATATAAGGTATGATACAAGTTAAATATTCACCAATGATGTATTCCACCGGTGTCATGTTTTCTTCCACGTCTTAATTGGCAAAGAGAAATAGCAGCAACAGTTCAATAAGTCCGTCTCATTACAGCTTTTGTGTTGCTTATTTTTCGACTTGTGTTTTTCAAGTCAATATGTTCACACTCAAGTATTTATTTCCCGGCGGAAAACAGCAAGCTGTTGTGTTTTAATGTTTACATGGATTACCATAATCTGTTTGCCTGTGAAATGAGCTACTAAACAGCTCCTCTGGAAGAGGACCGAGCTCAGGGGATTCTACAACAGAGCATTCTTGGCACATGATCTCGAGCACTGAAATAAAGCTGTGATAAGTTCTGTATACGCTACTGACTGAAGAGTCGTTTACCGCTCGTCTTTTAGTCAGGCTGGGGGTCGGTTGGGGCCTTTTTTGTGTTTTTTTATTTGTTGTATAATCAATTATGATTTCAGCTCCTTAAGTCCCATTCAATACTTTTTAAGGCCTTTGTGGTGACTGATTTGGAATGCTGTCTTTTGCTTTCTTTGCTCTGTCGTCACACCTTGGTTTGTGTGTATATTCCCCGTAGCCACAAGTTTGACCCTCGTTCATGCGTTATGGACTTGCACTGTAAAGGCTACCGCATGGGGTGGGCCTCTCCTCTCAATCGCTCTCTCTCTCTCTCTCAACCTCCTGCTCTCCCTCCCTGTGCTTGGCAGGCAGCTAGGCAGTATCCTGGCCCTCCACCCAACAGTCTCTCTTCATTTGAATGTTTTCGTTTGGCTCGATGGTGTGCACCCATTCCAGCTTGTTTTATGTCATGCTGCTCCTCTTTTTGATGTGAGCCTTTGGAGTTTTTTCCCCCAGATGTCTCAAACAATTTCCTCTGATGCGCTCGCCGCTGTTTTTGGCCCTCCAGAATCTGGGCATCTTCGCCGCGGCCTGACATTAAACATGAACGATCTCTCACTGAGGCGGTGTCAATTTGCGCCGTATTTTTCTTTGTGGTAGGAGAGATGTCTGGCGTTCTTGTGTACATGACCCAGCCCCCTTCTGTAAGGTTTTCACTAATCGCTGCTGTTGAATTATACATCCAAGTGAATCGCTAACTAAGATGCCCCAACTGCTTGATGCTATGGACAGTATTTAGATCATTTTGTATCAGAACAGTGTACTGTTCTGGTACTAGCTTAATTATTGCAAGGCGTCTTTCAAGGTTTGAGAGGCTTTGAGGTTTCATCATTTGACATTTGACATTGGCAAAGTTCTGCTCATTCCACTTTCTCTAGTAGTACACAAGCGCTTTCAGTTCTAGAATACGGTGCACAATATGTAAAGGCACAGTATCATGAATTGTCATCGTTTCAAAAGCTGAAAAATGAAGCATTTCTTCGAAAGCGTCTCCGTTGTAGTTTTGCCTATGATTTATCTGCGTTCAAACATCTTTGGGAACACAATTGTTTCATGTTGGCATTCTATCTGGTTTGTATCCGATACAGCGCCGCTGGTCAAGCTTTGCGGCCTGCCTGTGTGAGGGAACAGGGAAAAACCCCAACTTTGATTGCTCAAACATGAGCATTCAGCATTCCTCAGCCCGTCCCGTCCCATCCTCTCCTCTTTTCCTTCTCCTTCGTTCTCTTCCTCAAACCCAGTCAGAAAGGAGCCCTGTCGTTCTGACAGGCTGAGATGAAAGTTCTGAAAATGTGCTCTGTTTGTACTGGCATTTTTCTGCATCCATATCCATGTCTTGTCAAAGCTCTTCTGGGCTTTGACTACAGTGTGGGTAGAGGTGCATGTTCTGGCCGAAGAGGGTGGTAGGGAGAGCCTTCTCAGCTCCTTGCATGGTACAGAAAACAGCACGGCAGAGGAGATCTGTGACGTAGTACACAGGACTTAGTACAAAGATGTTTATTCATTTCAACTAACATTTGTTTAAAATGCTTGCATGTGCTTTGATTTATTTTAATTCTACATGTTCTTTACTTATTGTTTTGTCTAAATCTGTTGTCCGTCTTTTGTTTTCACTGTGTACCACCTGATTTTCATGTAACGGCCGTTAGTGCATGACATTACTTACGTTCTGAACAAAAAACGGAATAATACATTCCATAAAATAAAACGACAGCTGTCTCATTGGTGAAGCAGAGAGGAGGGTTCTCCATCCGTTCATTGGAAGACAACAGTGATTTGGCGTCGTGCTCCCCAGCCACGTAAAAGGTCGAAGAAGAGGTTGAATGTTAATCAGTGATGAGGAAAACGGCAGCATTGGCACAACAATTTGCCAGGGAGATGAATTCGGACTTTGCTAATCAGCTTTACGTAATCATGTCTGCATTTGCATGATAATGCCCCAATTATTAAGAAAGCTGCTAATCAAAACTCAAAAGTGGAATTCAGTCCCTTTTGGAATTTTCCCTGATTCCATTTGGCTCTCCCTCCTCCCTGCTTAGTCTGCACCTTCTACTCAGTTTACACTCTCTCTTATGCACCCGAATGCACACGCGCGCACCCACACACACACACAGGTTCACGCCCACACAATACACACAACCAGTCATGGACACAGTTTCATCCATAGAGACAATATTCTAGTATTGATTATACTACTGTTGTTCCATTTCATTATGTGGTTCTGTCTGTTTTGCAAATTATTTTGTCAGTTAATAGTGCTAGTCTGTTATCTTGCCCTATTTACTGTTAGGACATTATCATACTGTACGTGTCTGAGTAATTGGCCAGTCTGATTTGTGACTGTATAACTGCCTGAGCCCTGCTCAAGGCTTCTGATTACAAAGGACCAGGGATTAACTCGCTCTGTTCCAGGCAGGGGTTTAATCAGATTTTTCCCACTGGCTTTTAATAGGCTTTAGTTCTTGTTTTCTGTTTGTTTGCTTTGTATTTGATCATGCTTCGTGTGGTTTTCTGTGTTTTTTTTCATCCATCCTTCATCCTTTTTCATCATCCTCCACCCGCCTCTATGGACATGGTGTGTGTTGGACCCAGACTGCTGTGTCCACTGCATCCTGGCCTGTCTGTTCTGTGAGTTCCTGACCCTGTGCAACATGGTGGTGGCCCAGGCTAGCTGTGGCACCTGCACTTCGGAGGGCTGCTGCTGCTGCTGCTGCGCTGAGGACATGGGAGACGACTGCAACTGCCCCTGCGACGACATGGACTGTGGCATCATGGACGCCTGCTGCGAGTCCTCCGACTGCCTGGAGATCTGCATGGAGTGCTGCGGCATCTGCTTCCCCACATAGGAAGGACCGGGATGGGGATGGGATTGGGAATGTTGGCCGTAGTGCTACTGTTACCTGTACTTTACACTCCAGCAGAGGGAGGGAGAGAGGGAAAGTGTGTGTGGGTTAATGTTAGCATATGTGCGTGTGTACAAGTGCGTGCCTTCGCTATAAGCCCACAGAGAGATCTATTAATCTACACTGGGCCTCTCTGCCAACATGGCCAAGCAGGGGCCAAAAATAGTTTAGAAATGCTTTTGTTACGTACCACAAGTATAAACATGTTATTTTAATTGACCAAAGTGTGTTTACTGTTGACAACTATGTTAATCAGCTCTTTAAAAAGTATTACTTTAGATGCCTTATTGGATAGGAAGATCATCTCTATCATTTCAGGAATCCTATCCGACTGACATCTTTGCCTTTAAAAGTGTTCTTCTCTTTCACTACCAAACTGTCAATGCCTGATGCAAAATCAAAGGAATACATATTTTACCTTGATATTTAGCAGCCTTTTTGTGTGTTTTAGTCAGTACTGTATGACACTGTAATAACGTTGATGTGTTTTTCCTACTCATATTAATACACCTTCATGACACACATTCATGAACAATGTGCGTCAACCGATCAGAACAGCCGTAGTTCTAGTCCATATCTACTGTAGTTTGCGGAACGATACGTATTGAAAAGCTTCATGTAAAGGAAGTTTGAAGATCAGCACTAAATCCGGTAGATTAGTGTATACCTTTTCTGTTAACAATGTATTTAATCACTTAGACACATTGTAGTTGTCTTTCGGATTCAAGTGTGCTTGAGTTACTTACAGAACTGCACAAATGAAGCTCCGTTACGTATAACCAATGCTAATCTCGGAAACCTAGAACTAAAATCTCTATCGCTTGTTAGTTGTCCCATCCCAGTTTCTTTTGACAGATGTTACGATACCATTTATGCTACGTAGTCTAATAATAGCAAAATATCTACCTGTGTCAACAAATCTCTTCGCGAAGGAGTGATGGATCACAGGCAGGGTTACCTACAGGGTTAACATGGAGTTAAAGGACGTCTGGGTTGTCAGGCTCTGGAGTATGCTGCCATTGCTGTTATTAGATCAGAGGAGATTTTGATTTAGGCCTACCGTCAGCAGTTCAGATATGAGTAGTATTATTCTTGTCAGATTGTTCCTGATTGTTGGCCTGATATAACTAATGATTTAATGAACATTTGAGTTATGCTGTAGCGTGTGCCCTTACGCAATGTTAAAGCCATATTGTTGGAGCTAATGGTTTTAGTCTATCCTGAAGACTCACCATGGTTTTCACCTGTCAGTCTTTCAAGCCGTGAATATACTGGATATACATTGGAAATACTGGCTTCCTGGAATATACAAGGGATAAAACATTTGTCCGACTGGTGAATTGCACAACATTTTCTTATTGTAGGAAACAATGTTTTTATATTGTTGACGATCAATTATTTGCTCAGTCTTACACTCACTTTGATGACATACTGTACGGTACGACTGTTAGTTGTGATGTTATTTAGCATGTATTTGGGATACTGCCTCCAGTATTACTTGTTCAACTGCACTCTTTAGTAACAGAAAGTGATAAGGAATTATAACATGGCTGACCCTGTTTGCCATAAGCGGCTTTTGGATTACAAGTGAATGACTCGCAACACAATAAAGGAAATATTCTGGACTGTCAGATTCGGAGGAGAAGAGAATCCTAAACTTAATGCACAACATTTTTTTTTTCAGCAGATTTTTTCCCCCCCTCTTAATTCTGTGTATCAAGTTGAGTTTGTGGTGAATCATTTTCCTCGGTCTCGAAGAAAAGATTTGCTTTGATCTTGTTTTAGTGATACTTAACACGGGGACTCATTAGTGTGTTGCTATTCTAAATGGTAATGTTCCTTCTCTTCACACCATCAAAGATAATGTGATGTCACATCTTAGGCCTGCTTCTCTAATGGTCGATTGTTATTATGTTTAAAGGAGTTGGAAGGACACCTCCGCAGCAGATAGTGTTCCGTCGCACGCTGTATGAAACTAAGCCGCAGACCTCTTAACATTCGTATGATAAACTAACACGGTCGTTCTCTGGATATGCAGGCCTATTAACAGGAACAACACTATAGATAATGTGAAGACATAGTATTTACATGTATTTATCTTTTTTCTCTCAAACTAGTATGTTTTTATATTCTGTCAATGAGTTGATGTGTATGTGATTATACTGTACCGTCTTCACCGTTTCTATCTTCTAGAAGACCTCTTTTCACTGCATTAGCATACAACACACTTTGTAGGTTGTTATACATTAATTCAGAATCATGTCTGAAATAATAAAACATTAAAAAAAATAAGTATGAATGTTGTAAATTAACTTTTATTACTTGTGTTCAGATTTGCTATGAGCCATTGTGTAACACTTTCCTGGCATGGAAGCAGATCTGTTGGCACTTTAGCCAACTGTTTTGTCACTCCTTGTCATGCCGTACCTATCATTGGCATGAGATTAACAGGGTGAACACATGTCTAAAGCACATACAGTGCATTTGGAAAGTATTCAGACACCTTCACTTTTTTTCACTTTTGGTTACATTACAGCCTTATTCTAAAATGGATAATATGTTTTTCCTCATCAATCTACACACAATACCACATAAAGACAAATCGAAAACAGATTTAAATTATTATTATAATTTTTTTTACAAATGTATAATTAAAAAAAATCTATGATACGTTATTTACTATAAGACTCAATTGAGCTCGGGTGCATCTTGTTTTCATTTATCATCCTTGATGTTTCTACAACACCAATGGTCAATTAAATTGGTTGGACATGATTTGGAAGGGCACACACCAGTCTATATATGGTCCCACAGTTGACAGTGCATGTCAGAGCAAAAACCAAACCATGAGGTCAAAGGAATTGTCCGTAGACAGGATTGTGTCGAGGCACAGATCTGGGGAAGGGTACCAAAAAAACTCTGCAGCATTGAAGGTCTCCTAGACTACGTTGGCCTCCATTATTAAATAGAAGAAGTTTGGAACCACCAAGACTCTTCCTAGAGCTGGCCGCACGGCCAAACTGAGCAATCGGGGGAGAAGGGCCTTGGTTAGGGAGGTGACCAAGATCCCGATGGTCACTGACAGAGCTCCAGAGTTCCTCTGTGGAGATGGGAGAACCTTCCAGAAGAACAACCATATCTGCAACACTCCACCAATTAGGTAATCATGGTATAGTAGCCAGAAGGAAGCCTCAATAAAAGACACATGACAGCCTGCATGGAGTTTGTCAAAAGGCACCTAAAGGACTCTCGGACCATGAGAAACAAGGTTCTCTGGTCTGATGAAACTAAGATTGAACTCTGACCTGAATGCCAAGCATCACATCTGGAGGGAACCTGCACCATCCCTACCGTGAAGCATGGTGGTGGCAGCATCATGCTGTGGGGATGGTTGGATGCTACCCAGCCAACCTGACAGCGCTTGAGAGGATCTGCAGAGAAGAATGGGAAAATCCCAAAATACAGGTGTACCAAGCTTGTAGCGTCATACCCAAGAAGACTCAAGGCTGTAATCGCTGCCAAAGGTGCTTCAACAAAGTACTGAGTAAAGGGTCTGAATACTTATGTAAATGTGATGTTACATTTTGTACTTAAAAAAAATGAAATAAAAAAACTGACTACAGCACTGACCAGAGAGCCTATGATACTCTGTTACGCTACTGTCCTTTTTCATCTTTCCCACTATTCATCACTGAGACAATAGGTAGTCTGTAGTACGGCTCAGTGTGGCTCCCCTCTGCTCCCCTCTCTATTAGAGGGCATCTCACGTAGACGCAGCGGAGGAACATGGAAACACGGCCACCAACACTCGGCGAGGTTAGCAGGGACCATGGAGACCACGGGCCCCCTGCCGGGTAGAGCACAGCACTGACCTTTGACTGACACAACCTCCTGTTAACCTCTCAATTAACCCCCGCGCCTAGCCCACCTGGCAATTGGGTGATGGCAGGCGAACCTGCTGAAAGCTAACAGAGACAGGGAGGATCATTCCCTTTTGTAATTTTCTGCCCGGATACACACTGCCCACGAAATTACCATCTTATTTCACTAATGCATTGTAAAATATCGTCCCCGGCCCCTGAAACGCCTTTCCTTTCTCTTTTTATCACATAGGAGTTTGTTCTGTCTTTTTTTTCTCCTCTTTTTTTTGAGAGGAAAATACGTGAAAACCCCAGGTGTATAAGTGTGCGATGACCTTTTCACAAAGTCACCCACCTTTCCCGTCCTTTTAATCAGTCCCCCTCTGTTTCTGGCTGTGCGAGTGCCTGTAATGTCACAATTAAGACGAATCCATTGTTTCTGTTTTCAGTCTTTAAAATTTGGCGCTTCTTGGACCTGGGGTCATCTCTCTTACAATATTAAATAAGTCAGAGTGCCTTGCCACCCCTCTTTCTCTTCCTCGCTCTCTCGCACGCTCTTTCTCTCTCGCTCTTCCTTCCTCTCCTTTCTGGGTGGGATGGAATCGTCACTTAGAAAATGAATGTCTGCTGCCCTTAGACATGAGAACAAATTTATACCGTCACTTTTTATTGCATAACGGGACGGGGGTTTAATGGTGTTTTTAGTTGCCTCAGTTTCACATTAGAGGTAGACTTCATTCACATATTGATAAGATTAACCACACCGGTAATTATATCTAATACAAGTCATTTGATAGGAAACAAGAGGACGGGTGCATTACGTGGCAATTTGCCGCAGAGGACTGTCTTCCAAATGGCTCCAGGTATAGTACTCTTATGTTTAGCATTACAGTAGATTTGTCTGTTTTTGTGTGCTTCTGTACTGCTGTCCTTTCAGCCCGTGCAAATTTAAACCTCGTTACCTGGTAATTAGAACAGAGACGTGTTTGGTATAAAGACACATCTCATGTTCCATTTCACTTATGAAGCTTGGGTATTATTTTATTCTCTGCCATGGTTAGGAACACCATGCAGCCTGGTGATGCACCTGCTCCGAACATCACATGTGATGATGCATAATGCAAGCAACGTCCTTTCTTCTCAGAGCCTGTGTCAAAGTTTGAAGGACTCCCGCTATTTGGGCTTGTAGCGCGGTAGAAAATAATATGAGGCAGATCTTTCGGAGGGGGGTAAGCAAGATGGAGGGGGGGGGGGGGAAGAATGTCACTCTAAATTAATCTCCTCAGGTAGAGGCCCCATTAGGGTTCACACACGCGGGCCCGGTTTACTATGCAAATGGGGTCATTACCTGGAGAAGTTAATTGACTCTGACACAGGGCCAGAACGGTGAAACCACGTGATGTTTATTTGCTTCTTTTGAAAATGCTTGAGAATGTGGCTCGAGTCTGCACACATTAAAATTATATTGATGGAATAAGATGGAAAGATAGTGGATGTCACGTAAAAAGGGATTTTTGAGATAAAGTTTGTCGATTTTTTTTATTTTTTTTAATCATTTTGATGGATTATTTATAGAAATGCCTAGATATCTGAGGCTTTGTAGATGTATTTTTAACATAGTGATTTGATGTATGTGTATTTAATGATGTATGAACGCTTTTATATTAAATAAGAAATATTCCACCATCACCTCACACAGGATATCACTGTCATACAAACAAATGTATTATCTTGTACAAAAATGCATTTTTTTTCCCTTTTTCGCAACCATAGTTACCTAGAAAAAAGACACCCAGGAATTAAATGTAAATGGTTAGATTTTTATTTTGCGCAGCAACGTGTCATTCTACTCATACTCTAAATATTTAAAGACCCCCTTCACTAAAGTTTTGCTGATATACGAGGGCATCTCACTGTGCTTAATCTCTGTTACCTGGAGGCGCTGCTGACAACATGTAAAGACGGCAAGAGCTAGGCGCTTACAAAGATCACGAGCTGAGCCCAAAACCTGCCAGATGAATGGGGCGCAGAGGTTCAAAGTTTCTGCCACTTGACTCTGTGAAGTGGGGACTGACAACACCTGCCTGAGAGAATGAAAGGAAGAAATGAAGGAAAGAAAGAAGGCAAGGAGGGATGGAAGGAAATAGGGTAGACACATTGAGATGTTTTCAAATCATTTCCGCTCGATTGCACAAAGTTCCCCCCCCACTCGTTACAGCCTTCTAGCCCCCCACCCCACCCTCTGTGGGTTGTATCTGTAAGTAAGCGTGCATGTAAATGGACCATTTGTGTCAAGGCCTGTCAGCTTGTTTCCTTTGTTTGGGGGGGGGGGGGGGGGGAGTGGGTAGTTTAAGACTGGTGGGCTGCGGGCTCAGGCCTCTGCACTGCAAGTGAGACATCAGACTAAAGTTGTGCACTTTCAACTTTTTTTCCCCCTCCAAAGGCAATGGACCGTGGGAGAGGCAAATTGAGAAGGACGTGTGGAACAGAAATGCCTGTTTGTTTGCTTGTACACGGTCCTTGAACTGTAAATTAGATGTCACCATTGTTACCCGTCATTTACTGATGTGGATGTGTTGTATTTTCTCCCCGGGTCGCTGGTTTGATTGTTTGATCTTAACATCACTTAAATGAACGGCTCCAAGTGGCCTCCAGTCATCTCGTTGGGATTGACAGTTTGTTTGGAACGCTGAGTGCTTGCTTCATTATACTCAGGGTATTTACAACCAGGTAATGCTGCCATGCTTGTCAAAGGTACGTAACTAACTAATGCAGACACTAATATCAGATATGTACAGTGCGGTATCCCTCAGGGCAGTTGCCTTGGGCCGTTTACTCTTCTCTATTTTTACAAATGACTACTGTAAAACATAAATGAAACGCAGTCTCAAATAGCCACCTGTCCCTTTCTAATAGCCCGGTATTGGCCCACATTTGCGCTAATAAATGCCTGTTTGAAATAAACGCTGGGTTTAAATTAATTGTTTACGATGTTACCATGAATTGGTTGAGGTTTGTTTGATTTGTTACATTAAATAATTCAGTAATGACAGCAATAATCAGTTTTTATCACCAGTGAGGAGCTGCTAACAGCTGAGAACTGCCAGCTAATTGGCAAGCATAAAAAGTAAACTACTTGGGGAGTTAGACCCCTAGAAATCGTCTGATTGCCCTCTAGTGGAGAAAGTAAGAACTGTTAAATGCACAGTCAGTCGTCAGGTCAGCAGTATACCACCCTGCATCCCACGGCTGGCTTTCCTCTGAAGCTGGTCGGTACCTGGATGGGAGACCAGATGCTGCCGGAAGTGGAGTTGGCAGGCCAGTAGGAGGCACTCTTTCCTCTGGTCAATAATAATACTATCCCAATACCCCAGGGCAATGTGATTAGGGACATTGTCCTGTGTAAGGTGCAATCTTTCGGATGGGATGTTAAGCGGGTATCCTGACTCTCTGTGGTCACTAACGAACTCATGGCGCTTAACGTAAGAGTAGGGGTGTTAACCTCGGTGTCCTTGCTAAATTCCCAATTTGGACCTCATACCATAATGGCCACATGAGCTTCCAATTGGCTCAATAATTCCCCCCCCCCCCCCCCCCCACCTGCTGTAACTATTCACCAGGTCATTGCTGTAAATGAGAAAGTGTTCTCAGTCCAAATTACCTGGTAAAATGAAAATAAATAAAAATGTTGGAATTAAACAATGAACTATGCATAAGAGCAAAAGCTTTGTGCATTAAGGAAATAGAAGCCTGGCTCTAAGTGCCTGTTGTGTTCAGTGATTTAAGGAAATAAACGCCTGGGCTATTAATTAATTTGCTGACTGCACACTCTACACATCAGCACCTACAGCCAGTGAAGTCTCTTAGCAAGGAGTTACAGTCAGTGTCAGAATGGGTCATTAAGAATAAACTGTTCTAATACGTCTAAAACATAAAGCATTGTATTTGGTTCAAAACATTCTCTAAGACCTAAACCTCAACAGGAGTTGTACATAAAGGGTGTGACCATTGAGCATGTTGAAGAAGCTGAACTTCTGAACTTTTTTGCAAACTTGTAAATAAATAACTTTTGGTAAACTCCAAGCGGGCTGTCATGTGCCTTTTTACTGAGGAGTGGCTTCCGTCTGGCCACTCTACCATAAAGGCCTGATTGGTGGAGTGCTACAGAGATGGTTGTCCTTCTGGAAGGTTCTCCCATCTCCACAGAGGAACTCGAGAGCTCTGTCAGAGTGACCATCGGGTTCTTGGCCACCTCCCTGACCAAGGCCTTTCTCCCCCGATTGCTCAGTTTGGCCATGCGGCCAGCTCTAGGAAGAGTCTTGGTGGTTCCAATCTTATTCCGTTTAAGAATGATGGAGGCCACTGTGTTCTTGGGGAGCTTCAATGCGGCAGAAATGTTTGGGTACCCTTCCCCAGATCTGTGCCACCTCATAGCTTGGTTTTTGCTCTGACATGCACTGTCAACTGTGGGACCTTTTATATAGACAGGTGTGTGCCTTTCCAAATTATGTCCAATCAATTGAATTTACCACAGGTGGACTCCAAGTTGTAGAAACATCTCAAGGATGATACATGTAAACAGGATGCATCTGAGCTCAATTTCGAGTCTCTTAGCAAAGGGTCTGAATACTTATGTCAGTAAGGTATTTCTGGTTTTGCTTTATCATTATGGGGTATTGTGTGTAGATTGCTGAGGATTTTTTAAATGTAATCCATTTAAGAATAAGGCTGTAACATAAAACAATGTGGAGAAAGTCATGGGGTCTGAATACTTTCCGAAGGCACTGTATGCCACCTTTCCAACAAGTCAGTTCGTCAAATTTCTGCCCTGCTAGAGCTGCCCCGGTCAACTTTAAGTGTTATTGGAAAGTGGAAATGTCTAGGAGCAACAACGGCTCAGCCACGAAGTGGTAGGCCACACAAGCTCACAGAACGGGACCGCCAAGTGCTGAAGCGTGTAGCGTGTAAAATTGTCTGTCCTCTTTTGCAACACTCACTGCCAAGTTGCAAACTGCTTCTGGAAGCAACGTCAGCACAAGAACTCTTCATCGGGAGCTTCATGAAATGGGTTTCCATGGCCGAGCAGCCGCACACAAGCCATGCGCAATGCCAAGCGTCGGCTGGAATGGTGTTAAGCTCGCCACCATCCGACTGGAGCAGAGGAAACAAGTTGTCTTGAGTGATGAATCACGCTTCACCATCTGGCGGATGCCAGGAGAATGCTACCTGCCCCACTGCATGGTGCCAACTGTAAAGTTTGGTGAAGGAGGAATAATGGTCTGGGGCTGTTTTTCATGGTTTGGGCTAGGCTCCTTAGTTCCAGTGAAGGGAAACTTTAACGCTACAGCATACTATGACATTCTAGACGATTCTGTGCTTCCAACTTTGTTTTAACAGTTTGGGGAAGGCCCTTTTCTTGTTTCAGCATGACAATGCCCCTGTGCACAAAGTGAGGTCCATCCAAAAATGGTTTGTCAAGAGAGGTGTGGAAGAACTTGACTGGCCTACACAGAGCCTTGACTTCGAACACCTTTTGGATGAATTGGAACGCCGACTGCAAGCCAGGCCTAATCGCCCAACATCAGTGCCCGTCCTCACTAATGCTCTTGTGGCTGAACGGAAGCAAGTCCCTGCAGCAATGTTCCTTATCTAGTGAAAGCCTTCCCAGAAGAGTGGAGGCTGTTATAGCAGCAAAGGGGGACCAACTCCATATTAATGCACATGATTTTGAAATGAGATGTTCGACGAGAAGGTGTCCACATACCTTTGGTCATGTAGTGTATGCATATTGTGTAAAAAGTATTTTTTCCAAAATATAACTTGTATTTAATTTTTTTATTTGAATTTAAACCTCTTCGGGATCGGTGTCCCTACACTGGGACGGTTCTTGCTAATGTTGTTGCTAATGTGACGATAATGACGTTGTAAGTAACATCCAACTTTCCAGGACATAGACATGTCATTTGTGCGAAAAGCTTAAATTGTTGTTAATCTAACTGCATTGTCCAATTTACAGTAGCTATTACAGTGAAGAAATACCATGCTATTGTTTGAGAAGAGTGCAGAACAACAACTTTTATCACGGCACTTGGTTTGATACATTCACCTCTGAAGGTAACAATGTACTTACATTCAGTCATCTTGCTCTGATTTGTCATCTTGAGGGTCCCAGAGATAAAATGTAGCATAGTTTGATAAAATCCATTTTTATATTCAAATGTAGGAACTAGGTTCTAAAGTTTGAAACCCTGCTGTTTCTGGCCCCACGCCCTCCCCGACCGGCCATCTAGATGTGTGTAGGTTAGTGTCTTTTCTGTAGGGTAGCTAATTTTCAATCATATATGACCTCTCTGGGAGTGTGTAACCTTAAATTTGTTATTACCATATCATTTTTGTATGTACTTGAAAATATATCATTTGACCAATTCGGGCAGACTTGATACAAAATGTTGTGCAGTATTGCAACGCTTCACTGGATCAGTCTGAACTTTGCACATACACTGCTGCCATCTAGTGGCCACAATCAAAATTGTACCTAAACTCCAATATTATATTATGGCCTTTCTCTTGCATCTCAAAGATGATGGAACAACAACAAAAAATAGAAAACGCATGTTTTTTTGTTTGTATTATCTTTTACCAGATCTAATGTGTTACCAGATCTACATTAATTTCCCATTTCCGCAAACTTCAATGTGTTTCCTTTCAAATGGTATCAAGAATATGCATGTCCTTGCTTCAGGTCCTGAGCTACAGGCAGTCAGATTTGGATATGTCATTTTAGGTGGAAATTGAAAAAAAGAGTCCGATCCTTAAGAGGTTTTATCTTGTCTATAACTGTTCTGTCCTTTGTCATGTATTTGTATGTTTCAAGAGAGCGAGAGTTGCACCCCTTCTGAAAAAACCTACACTCGATCCCTCCGATGTCAACAACTACAGACCAGTATCCCTTCTTTCTTTTCTCTCCAAAACTCTTGAACGTGCCGTCCTTGGCCAGCTCTCCTGCTATCTCTCTCAGAATGACCTTCTTGATCCAAATCAGTCAGGTTTCAAGACTAGTCATTCAACTGAGACTGCTCTTCTCTGTGTCACGGAGGCGCTCCGCACTGCTAAAGCTAACTCTCTCTCCTCTGCTCTCATCCTTCTAGACCTATCGGCTGCCTTTGATACTGTGAACCATCAGATCCTCCTCTCCACCCTCTCCGAGCTGGGCATCTCCGGCGCGGCCCACGCTTGGATTGCGTCCTACCTGACAGGTCGCTCCTACCAGGTGGCGTGGCGAGAATCTGTCTCCGCACCACGTGCTCTCACCACTGGTGTCCCCCAGGGCTCTGTTCTAGGCCCTCTCCTATTCTCGCTATACACCAAGTCACTTGGCTCTGTCATATCCTCACATGGCCTCTCCTATCATTGCTATGCAGACGACACACAATTAATCTTCTCCTTTCCCCCCTCTGATAACCAGGTGGCGAATCGCATCTCTGCATGTCTGGCAGACATATCAGTGTGGATGACGGATCACCACCTCAAGCTGAACCTCGGCAAGACGGAGCTGCTCTTCCTCCCGGGGAAGGACTGCCCGTTCCATGATCTCGCCATCACGGTTGACAACTCCATTGTGTCCTCCTCCCAGAGCGCTAAGAACCTTGGCGTGATCCTGGACAACACCCTGTCGTTCTCAACTCACATCAAGGCGGTGACCCGTTCCTGTAGGTTCATGCTCTACAACATTCGCAGAGTACGACCCTGCCTCACACAGGAAGCGGCGCAGGTCCTAATCCAGGCACTTGTCATCTCCCGTCTGGATTACTGCAACTCGCTGTTGGCTGGGCTCCCTGCCTGTGCCATTAAACCCCTACAACTCATCCAGAACGCCGCAGCCCGTCTGGTGTTCAACCTTCCCAAGTTCTCTCACGTCACCCCGCTCCTCCGCTCTCTCCACTGGCTTCCAGTTGAAGCTCGCATCCGCTACAAGACCATGGTGCTTGCCTACGGAGCTGTGAGGGGAACGGCACCTCCGTACCTTCAGGCTCTGATCAGGCCCTACACCCAAACAAGGGCACTGCGTTCATCCACCTCTGGCCTGCTCGCCTCCCTACCTCTGAGGAAGTACAGTTCCCGCTCAGCCCAGTCAAAACTGTTCGCTGCTCTGGCACCCCAATGGTGGAACAAACTCCCTCACGACGCCAGGTCAGCAGAGTCAATCACCACCTTCCGGAGACACCTGAAACCCCACCTCTTTAAGGAATACCTAGGATAGGATAAAGTAATCCTCCTAACCCCCCCCTCCCCCTTAAAAGAGTTAGATGCACTATTGTAAAGTGGTTGTTCCACTGGATATCATAAGGTGAATGCACCAATTTGTAAGTCGCTCTGGATAAGAGCGTCTGCTAAATGACTTAAATGTAATGTAAATGTTATGTGGACACAAGGAAGAGTAGTTGCTACATGTGCAGTAGCTAATGGGGATCCTAATAAACTAATCACAGACAATGGTTTATTTTCAAGATTGTTCTTAAAAATACAATCTTCGTTTTATTACGTATCCTATTTTCAGATCATTCATTACTTTGCTCCCATTTTATTTCAAAAGTAAATAGACGGAATGTATAAATAATTAGCATAATTAACATTCATGTTACTATGTAGATTCTTCATTGTAGAATGTCTTCTTCCATTTTAAAACTATCACTATGCAACAATGATATCAGGCTTTTAGAATCCTGACAGGAGATGGAACGTATCAAATGGTGTAATAACAAAAACTTTGTGTGTGTGCGTGTGTAGATACACACCAGGCTGGCGTTAACCCCCCCCCCCCCCCGAATAAGCCCAGCGGAGCGACTATACACAGGCTGGTAGTTAAGAGAGCGTAGTTTACCTCCTCCCATGCAGAAAAAAACATGGGCGGATGGATAGAAGGTCTTAATACTACCAGCCCTGTGCTGCTATAGGACTCAAATTTCCGCTTGGAGCAGCCCTCTTCACATTGAGTTAACATGACTGACAAGTGAAGTCTCATATACACAGAGGAAAGCACACACACACACACAGCAATGTGGCTGCACATTCAGAAAGGCAGTACAGAGATGAATAAATGCCTACTATGGTTTTAGATGAATTGTAATAATTGATCAATCGCCATATACCTATTGAGTCGTTTCATATAGCACTTTTAACAATGTATTTTTAGTCTTTCAATCTCACTGTAACAGAGATACCACCTACCGTAGGCACACATCTACACCTGAGACTCAACTCACAGATGCATCACCTTGATGTGTTTGTTTCCTTGTCAACCTCTTAATCGTCTCATCCAAAGTCAACCAGTACATCTCTGTTTACATCCTTGTTTACCAACCATTCGTTAACAACCTGTCACTGTTACACACAATGGCTTTGTTTGTGATGGTGAAGTCAGCACCATAACCTAAAGAAGGAATCTGCAGGTTTCGCGCATGTGTAACCTAGGGGAATAATAATATGTGAGAAACTCTGCAGGTGTATGTGCATTGAAAAACCTTTCTTCACACTTGGGACAGACCTCTTTGTCTCAACATACTTGATGAATATATCAAGTGTTTTATGGCCCCATTAGTAGTACTGTGTTACAATTATGTTCTTGTGAACTCTGTGACCCAGCCTCTTGCTTGATTGTTTGTCAGTGCTCTGCAAGTGTTAACTAGTTTCTACGGTAAGATACTTCATTTATTAGTTATCTTTCACGCTGTTATCTCTTCTTTTTCAATTGTATATTTTATCATCCGTTAATCAGTACCTCATCTTTAGGGTGTGTTCTTTATTTATTTACTTCGTGGATAAGTCTTCTATATGTTTGCTACAGTTGAAGTCGGAAGTTTACATACACTTCGGTTGGAGTCATTAAAACTCATTTTTCAACCACTCTCCAAATTTCTTGTTAACAATCTATAGTTTTGGTAAGTCGGTGAGGACATCTACTTTGTGCAAGTAATTTTTCCAACAATTGTTTACAGACAGATTATTTCACTTATAATTCACTGTATCACAACTCCAGTGGGTCAAAAGTTTACATACACAAAGCTGATTATGCCTTTTAACAGCTTAGAAAATTGCAGAAAATGTCATGGCTTTAGAAGCTTCTGATAGGCTAATTGACATAATTTGAGTCAATTGGAGGTGTACCTGTGGATGTATTTCAAGGCCTGCCTTCAAACTCAGTGCCTCTTTGCTTGACATCATGGGAAAATCAAAAGAAATCAGCTAAGACCTCAGAAAAGAATTGTAGACCTCCACAAGTCTGGTTCATCCTTGCGAGCAATTTCCAAACGCCTGAAGGTACCATGTTCATCTGTACAAACAATAGTACGCAAGTATAAACACCATGGGACCATGCAGTCGTCATACCGCTCAGGAAGGAGATGCGGTCTGTCTCCTTGAGATGAACGTACTTTGGTGCGAAAAGTGCAAATCAATCCCAGAACAACAGCTGTGAAGATGCTGGAGGAAACCGGTACAAAAGTATCTATATCCACAGTAAAACGAGTCCTATATCGTTATGTTTGGAGGAAAAAGGGGAAGGCTTGCAAGCCAATGAACACCATCCCAACCGTGAAGCATGGGGGTGGCAGCATCATGTTGTGGGGGTGCTTTGCTGCAGGAGAGACTGGTGCACTTCACAAAATAGATGTCATCGTGAGGAAGGAAAATGATGTGGATATATTGAAGCAACATCTCAAGACATCAGTCAGGAAGTTGAAGCTTGGTCACAAATGGGTCTTCCAAATGGACAATTACCCCAAGCATACTTCCAAAGTTGTGGCAAAATGTCTTAAGGACAACAAAGTCAAAGTATTGGAGTGGCCTTCACAAAGCCCTGACCTCAATCCTATAGAAAATGTGTGGGCACAATTGAAAATCCATGTGCGAGCAAGGAAGCCTACAAACCCGACTCAGTTACACCAGCTCTGTCAGGAGGAATGGGCCAAAATTCACCCAACTTATTGTGGGAAGCTTAAAAGCAATGCTACCAAATACTAATTGAGTGTATGTAAACTTCTGACCCACTGGGATTGTGATGAAAGAAATACAAGTTGAAATAAATTATTATTACTATTATTCTGACATTTCACATTCTTAAAATAAAGAGGTGATCCTAACTGACCTTAGACAGGGAATATTTACTAGGATTAAATGTCAGGAATTGTGAAAAACTAAGTTTAAATGTATTTGGCTAAAATTCTGACTTCAACTGTATAAAGTCCTTGACCCTTCAAACCCGTTAGTTTAAAACCTGTTTCTTTATGTGCCTGCTTCTTTTAGACAAACAGCTGCAGCTGCAGAGACAGGATTGTGGGGTGGAGGAGCTTTCAGATCATATTGCCTATGCTCATATGTTCTAGGTGATGAAGTGTTGATATCTGCCCTTAAAGAAGTGGCCTGCGGACATTCACACAGATTTGTCTTTCTCCTATTTTTTTCCCTCACCCCATCCTTCAAAATTCAAACGCACATAACAAAGAGAAATATTCCTCATGCCTGCCTGGCAAGAATATTCATGATTTGGCTTCCAGGTTAAAAATGTATATGCAAATGTACCTACATTAGAGCATGCATAGGTTGTTAATAAATTAACACGTGGCAGAAATAATTCAGTTTTAGCGTAATGTTCCTTGATGTGAGCTGTCAGCTGTCGCATTGTTCCGGATTGAACGTGACTGAGGCAGCAACACAGTGCAGTGAACTGTGATGTTTTAGTGTACCTAACTCTCAGGGCTCAGTCTTTCTGAGAGACGCGCGTGCGCACACACACACACACACACACACACTGAATTGGGATGTTTTAGTGTACCTTACTGTTAACTCTTGGGGCTCTCTCTGCCTCAACTCCTGGCTTTTGCTCAGGGAGTTTGTATTTTTCTTGTTTCATTCTGAAGGCGTAAGTTATAATATTCCCCTTTCGCTGAATGTTCTTATGAGTGTTTGTGTCTGCTTACAAACACAGCATCCCACAGCCTTGTTTATGCACAAGCTAAACAAAATACTTTTGGGGTTAAGCATCTGCGGCTGAGATTTGTCGCCAGTCCAGAGACATGTTATGTCTAACGTTACAAACATTAATTTCAGCAATTAGAAGAATTAACGCACAGTGAACAGTAAGAACTGTGTGTTTTTCCTCTTCGGTTGCTGTGGCAGCCGCACTAAGCCCCTGATTGTAGGAAGCTTTAACATCTTGACGCGCCAGCATGGTGTGAAGCATGGCACTTCTCTTCTCCATCTCCTCGCTTTCTCCCATCCCAAAGATTTACATAGTGGAATCCAGGGACTGGCACCGTGTGACAATCTGTTTGTGTAGCTCTATGTGCAAGATGTGTGTTTTAATAAGCACCAGTTGTTCAATCTCCTGTTTAAACACTCCTCTTGCCTTAGCGACGTATCCTTAAAGACTATGGCCCTATCTTTTAATTAACTCCCTGACTAATGTGCCACTTAATTGGCTAATCAGGAGATTTTGTTTTCTCTAATTTACTTGAAAACTATCTCCGGTTAAGCTTTTTAATATCTGTATGACGGGAACGGATACTTACCGGTGGCTCTCCGAAGGGGAAGGCCTACTGTAGCAGGGGAAAAACAAAGTACAGTTAATTCCTTATCAAACTCTCTTGGTTCTTGCTAACAAGGCCTAGGTGTGATTCTTGGGCATCTTTTCTTAAATGCCTGTGCAGTTTTTTTTATAACAAAAGCTTCATGTTCTATGTAGTGCTTGAGATTCTTGATATTGCACTGTTGTATTGGTTTTATCAAAAACCTGATATACATTAGTAAGCCATACAGTTCCTGGTTGGATTGCATTTTTCTGAGGTAGAAGTGTATTCTCTGCGGCCGGCAGTGAAACAGAAGGCTAATTCAACAGTAACTTTTTCCAGGGGTGTTGCCAACATGCTCTGGGAACATTACCCGGCAGCCTGCAGTTCCATTTAACATTCCAGTGAGGTGTATGTTTGTATTTACTTGATGCATTTTGAAGTGGTAAAAATGTTTGGTCCAGAAAGACCTGTAACATTTAGCCCTAATATGTTTTGATTTCTGAAAGTTTTTTTTGTCGGTTTGAAATATTAGGTTTCCACTTTGTTGATATTCTTCTTCACCTTCTAAAGTGCTTGACATGTTCCCATGTTATTGCCATATTTCTACAGTATTGTACAGCAGCTGGTAAAAATACCACTGACAGATTCCAGTGGACAAACAGGATGGTCGAGAGGCCCGTGAGAGAGTGTCTCCTTTTATAGAGGAAACGTAGGCCCAGCTTTGTGTCATGTAGCGACATGCAAAGGTTGTGATTCAATGGAAAAGTGGCGTCACCGTCGTTTGATAGGATGGCAGAATGGAAGGGCCTGTAAACAATGACTCATCCTGCTGCTAGCTGGGGAAGGAAGGCAGATCGCCTGTCTGTGCTGCTGCAGCCTCCATTCCTCACACAGAGTACAGGAAAGCAACACAAAGGCAATCAGAACTCTGTTTACAAGGCTCTGTCACCCAGGGGATTGAGTTGTCTCTTTCACACACAGACGCACATACACACACACACACACACACACATTCACATTAACACACTTTCATACACTGACAGTGGCGTCGTTAGGCCTGGGCTTCCGGGACTGAATCCCCAGATGTTTTTGGTCCAGCCCTGAATGTTGTGATGGTCCAATAATTATTATATAGTTATATTTTTTAAATTTCAGGCTGTACGTCTGATATGAGTTTCCATACCCTCACATCACTTGCACAATGCAGTATTTACACTGGACAAAAATATTAACGCAACACGTAAAGTGTTGGTCCCATGTTTCATGAGCTGAAATAAAACATCCCAGAAATGTTCCATACGCACAAAAAGTGCAATTGGCATTCGATTGGTGTGTGAGGCCGGTTAGACGTACTGACAAATTCTCTATTCCAACATCTAGTGGAAAGCCTTTCCAGAAGAGTGGAGGCTGTTATAGCAGCAAAGAGGGGACCAACTCCATATTAATGCCCATGATTTTGAAATGAGATGTTCAACGAGCAGGTTTCCACATACTTTTGGTCATGTAGTTTATGTATAATACTTACTCTACTGGTCAAATTTTAGAACACCTACTCATTCAAGGGTTTTTCTTTATTTTTTTTTTATTTTTTTTTGCATAGTTTGTCTTTACTATTAATATACAATGAAATAACACATATGGAATCATGTAGTAACCAAAAAAGTGTTAAACATATCAAAACATTATTTGAGATTCTTCAAATAGCTACCCTTTGCCTTTATGACAGCTTTGCACACTCTTGGCATTCTCTCAACCTGCTTCATGAGGTAGTCACCTGGAATGCATTTCAAGTAACAGGTGTGCCGTCTTAAAAATGTGTTTGTGGAATTTCTTTCCTTCTTAATAGGGGAGGCAGGTAGCCTAGTGGTTAGAGCGTTGGGCGAGTAACCAAAAGGTTGTTGGATCAAATCCCCGAGCTGACAAGGGGAAAAATCTGTTGTTCTGCCCCTGAACTAGGCACTGTGCCGTCATTGTAAATAAGAATTTGTTCTTAAAACCTCTTAAGGATCCGCTCCTTTAAAAAAATGTTTGCCTGAAATGACATACTCAAATCTAACTGCCTGTAGCTCAGGCCCTGAAGCAAGGATATGCATGTTCTTGGTACCATTTGAAAGGAAACACTTTGAAGTTTGTGGAAATGTGAAATTAATGTAGGAGAATAACACATTAGATCTGGTAAAAGATAATACAAACAAAAAAACATGCTTCAATAACATGTTTTCTATTTTTTGTTGTTTTTCCGTCATCTTTGAGATGCAAGAGAAAGGCCATCATATGATATTGGAGTTTAGGTACAATTTAGATTTTGTCCACTAGATGGTGGCAGTGTATGTGCAAAGTTCAGACTGATCCAGTGAAGCGTTGCAATACTGCACAACAGTCTGCCCAAATGTGCCGAATTGGTAGGAGAATATAACACAATAGATCTGGTAAAACATAATACAAAGAAAAAAACAACCGTTCTTTTATATTTTTTTGTACCATCTTTGAAATGCAAGAGAAAGGCCATAATGTATTATTCCAGCCCAGGTGCACAATACATTTTGGCCACTAGTTGGCAGCAGTGTATGTGCAACGTTTTAGACTGATCCAATGAACCGTTGGATTTCTGTTCAAAATTGTCTCAAGACTGCCAAAATATGCCTAATTTGTTTATTAATAACTGTTCATGTTCAAAATTGTGCACTCCTCAAACAATAGCGTGGTATTATTTTACTGTAATAGCTTCTGTAAATTGGACAGTGCAGTTAGATTAACACAAATTTAACCTTTCTGCCAATATCAGATATGTCTATGTCCTGGGAAATGTTCTTGGTACTTACAACCTCATGCTAATCGCATTAGCCTACGTTAGCTAAACATTCCCGTGGAAGGGACACTGATACCGAAGAAGTTTTAACTGACTTGCTAAATAATAATGAAATAATTAATGCGTTTGAGCCAATCAGGTGTGTTGTGATAAGGTAGGGGTGGTATACAAAAGATTGGCAAAAGAGCAAGTCCATATTATAGCAAGAACAGCTCAAATAAGCAAAGAGAAACAACAGTCCATCATTACTTTAAGACACAAAGGTCAGTCAAAACGAAATATTTCAAGAACTTTGAAAGTTTCTTCAAGTGCAGTCGCAAAAACCATCAGGCGCTATGATGAAATTGGCTCTCATGAGGACTGCCACAGGAATGGAAGACCCAGAGTTACCTCTGCGGCAGAGGATAAGTTCATTACCAGGCTCGGAAATTGCAGCCCAAATAAATGCTTCAGAGTTCAAGTAACAGACACATCTCAACTGTTCAGAGGAGACTGTGAATCAGGCCTTCATGGTCGAATTGCTGTAAAGAAACCATTACCTACCTTTAAACAGGTCAACATTCACAAGGCTGCGGGGCCAGACGGATTACCAGGACGTGTGCTCCGGGCATGTGCTGACCAACTGGCAGGTGTCTTCACTGATATTTTCAACATGTCCCTGATTGAGTCTGTAATACCAACATGTTTCAAGCAGACCACCATAGTCCCTGTGCCCAAGAACACGAAGGCAACCTGCCTAAATGACTACAGACCCGTAGCACTCACGTCTGTAGCCATGAAGTGCTTTGAAAGGCTGGTAATGGCTCACACCAACACCATTATCTCAGAAACCCTAGACCCACTCCAATTTGCATACCGCCCAAACAGATTCACAGATGATGCAATCTCTATTGCACTCCACACTGCCCTTTCCCACCTGGACAAAAGGAACACCTATGTGAGAATGCTATTCATTGACTACAGCTCAGCGTTCAACACCATAGTACCCTCAAAGCTCATCACTAAGCTAAGGATCCTGGGACTAAACACCTCCCTCTGCAACTGGATCCTGGACTTCCTGACGGGCCACCCCCAGGTCGTGAGGGTAGGTAGCAACACATCTGCCAAGCTGATTCTCAACACTGGAGCCCCCCAGGGGTGCGTGCTCAGTCCCCTCCTGTACTCCCTGTTCACCCACGACTGCATGGCCAGGCACAACTCCAACACCATCATTAAGTTTGCAGACGACACAACAATGGCCTGATCACCGACAACGACGAGACAGCCTATAGGAAGGAGGTCAGAGACCTGACCGTGTGGTTCAAGGACAACAACCTCTCCCTCAACGTGATCAAGACAAAGGAGATGATTGTGGACTACAGGAAAAGGAGGACCGAGCACACCCCCATTCTCTTCGACAGGGCTGTAGTGGAGCAGGTTGATAGCTTCAAGTTCCTTGGTGTCCACATCACCAACAAACTAACATGGTCCAAGCACACAAAGACAGTTGTGAAGAGGGCACGACAAAACCTATTCACCCTCAGGAGACTAAAAAGATTTGGCATGGGTCCTCAGATCCTCAAACGGTTCTACAGCTGCAACATAGAGAGCATCCTGACTGGTTGCATCACTCCCTAGTACGGCAATTGCTCGGCCTCCGACCGCAAGGCACTACAGAGGGTAGTGCGTACGGCCCAGTACATCACCGGGGCTAAGCTGCCTGCCACCCAGGACCTCTACACCAGGTGGTGTCAGAGGAAGGCCCTAAAAATTGTCAAAGACTCCAGCCACCCCAGTCATAGACTGTTCTCTCTACTACCACATGACAAGCGGTACCGGAGTGCCAAGTCTAGGACAAAAATGCTTCTCATAAGTTTTTACCCCCAAGCCATAAGACTCCTGAACAGGGAATCAAATGGCTACCCAGACTATTTTCACTGTGTGCCCCTCCCAACCCCTCTTTTAAGCTGCTGCTACCCTCTGTTTATCATATATGCATAGTCACTTTAACTATACATTCATGTACATACTACCTCAATTGGCCCAACCAACCAGTGCTCCCGCACATTGGCTAACCGAGCTATATGAATTGTGTCCCACCACCCGCCAATCCCTCTTTTATGCTACTGCTACTCTCTGTTCATCATATATGCATAGTCACTTTAACCATATCTACATGTACATACTACTTCAATCAGCCCGACTAACCGGTGTCTGTATGTAGCCTCGCTACTTTTATAGCCTCGCTACTGTATATATCCTCGCTACTGTTATTTTTCACTGTCTTTTTACTGTTGTTTTTTTTTTTTCTTACCTATTGTTCACCCAATACCTTTTTTTCACTATTGGTTAGAGCCTGTAAGTAAGCATTTCACTGTAAGGTCTTACACCTGTTGTATTCGGCGCACGTGACAAATAAACTTTGATTTGATAAAGGACACCAATAAGAAGAGACTTGCTTGGGCCAAGAAACACGAGCAGTGGACATTAGATGGGTGGAAATTTGTCCTTTGGTCTGGAGTCCGAATTTGAGATTTTTGGTTCCAACCGCAGTGTCTTTGTGAGACGCAGAGTAGGTGAACGGATAATCTCCGCATGTGTATTTCCCATTGTAAAGCATGAAGGAGGAGGTGTGGGGGTGCTTTGCTGGTGACACTGTCTGTGATTTATTTAGATTTCAAGGCACACTTAACCACCACAGCTACCACAGCATTCTAATGTGATACGTCATCCCATCTGCATTGCGCTTAGTGGGACTACCATTTGTTTTTCAACAGGACAATGACCCAACACACCTCCAGGTTGTTTAAGGGCTATTTGACCAAGAAGGAGAGTGATGGAGTGCTGCATCAGATGACCTGGCCTCCCCAATTCCCCGACCTCAACCAAATCGAGATAGTTTGGGATGAGTCGGACCACAGACTGAAGGAAAAGCAGCCATCAAATGCTCAGCATATGTGGGAACTCCAAGTCTGTTGGAAAAGCATTCCAGGTGAAGCTGGTTGAGAGAATGCAAGGCAAATGGTGGCTATTTTCTTTTGTTTAACACTTTTTTGGATACTGCATGATTTCATATGTGTTATTTCATAGTTTTGATGTCTTCACTAATATACTACAAGGTAGAAAATAGTAAAAAATAAAGAAAACCCCTAGTATGAGTAGGTGTTCTAAAACTTTTGACCGGTAGTGTAAATGGTCATGTGTGACACACATGTTTATTACATATATGTCCCTGATATGTCATATGTTACCTTATGTACTCATATGTGACTCATGGTATTAAAATGTTTATTGCATATACACTGAGTATACCAAACATTAGGAACCTCTGGGTTTTGGACCATTCATGAAACTGTTGAGCTTGAAAAACCCAGCAGCATTGCAGCTCCTGACACAAACTTGTGAGCCTTGCAACTATGACCATAGCCATTCAAAGGCACTTAAATATTTTGTCTTGCCCACCCTCTGGATGGCACACATACACAATCGATGTTTCAAGGCTTAAAAATCCTTAACATGTCTCCTCCCTTTCATCTACTCTGATTTTAAGTGGATTTAACAAGTGGCATAAATAAGGGATTATAGCTTTCACCTGGATTCACCTGGTCAGTCTGTCATGGAAAGAACATGTGTTCCTAATGTTTCAAACACTCAGTGTACATCCTGTACCACAGCCATTTTCCCGTAGAATTAGAAATAATAAAACAGGCAGTCCCATCCGAAACAGTGTTGGTTTGGGTGAACAGCAACTAGCCTTTTTTCACAGGTGATGTATCGCCAGTTACCTGTTATCCTTATATGTGCAATCTGAGAAGGGGACCCCCCAAAAAGGACCCAATGTGATTGAATCTTCTTTAAACTTGGAGACAAAATTATATCGAGCCTGAGAAAGCTCCTCCTCTCACACCCAAGGCCGAGCTCCTCCTAGCCATGATCTAAGGGCTATGCCCCTTCTATTAGTTCTAATTTTACGGTCTATGCAATCTCTGTACATACCTCTCAGGTGGCTTTTCAGCAACATGTCAACATCAACAGCACCCAACTGCACTCTTGCCATCGCAGTGAAACTGTTGGCCTGGTTGCATGGCCGCCCTTCAGACGTTCCTTGGGACCATAACGTTGGAGCCTGGGGGAATGCAAAACATGAATAATTCAGTCAGATGTTGTAAAAGACTTGAAAGTATTGCAAGTACAGTAAGATAATGCATCCTCTCTTTTTTAAATGGTCACGCTAGCTAAAACATTGACTTGTATTAGAAAATATATCTTCTCAGTATTTATCTTAACTTCAGATGATATAAAAGTTAACAATAATGTACTGTTTCAATAAAAATAAATGCACATAAGCAAGCCTGTTTAACCTTCATAGCTAAATGAACTATAAACCAGTGCAGCCATCTCAATACTGAGCCTGCTAATGGTAGCCGCTAGGCTAATAGCAACCATATAGGTTTGACAGGCTAGCATTAGCGCAGTTAGCTTAGCATTAGCGTATACAGTAAAAAAAGAAAGTATAATACAACTCTGTAATATTTAACACTTGGATGGGGAGATGTCAGGTCCTAGAAAAATACAACCCTTAGATAGGGAGATGTCATGGCTAGAAAATACAAATGGAGTAGGAAAGAAACCACAATATTACCTCAGAGGAGCTATAGATCAATACGTTCAAACCAGAATATTACCTCAGAGGAGCTATAGATCAATATGTTCAAACCAGAATATTACCTGAGGAGCTATAGATCAATACGTTCAAACCAGAATATTAGCTTGCACAATTTTTTCTTATGTTATTCTATGGGCTAGCCTAGCTTAGCCTCAAACCCAGTCATCTCTGTCAAGATTACTAACGGTTTTCACTCGATCAATTTACACATTTAAACTTTACAGTTTCTACATAAAAGGTAAGTATCACTTGGACAACCATTTTGACTCTAACATTTTCTATAGGAAAAATGCTTGCGTACACCACATACCAGTTTAACAGAACAAAGAAAAAGGAGACAGGAGAAACGTTAGTTGTCACAAATGTCATCTTCGAGAGTTGAGGGGAGACTGCCCAAAACCATAGTGGATTACAACCATATACAGCCATTGATTACAACAATAATATCTAAACCATGTTTTATAAATACAATGTGATGCCATAACCTTATGGGCAGCCACAACTATAGTGTACGAAAACAAACATTCATACTTAGGTTTCTGTGAGTTTTCAAAACTTGTAGAATACCATTCAAAGTTTGGACACACCTACTCATTCAAGGGTTTTTCTTTATTTTTACTATTTTCTACATTGTAGAGTAATAGTGAAGACATCAAAACTATGAATAACACCTGTGGAATTATGTAGTAACCAAAAAAGCGTTAAACAAATCAAAATATATTTTATATTTGAGATTCTTCAAAGTAGCCACCCTTTGCCTTGATGACAGCTTTGCACACTCTTGGCATTATCTCAAACAGCTTCATGGGGTTGTCACCTGGAATGCATTTCAATTAACAGATGTGCATTGTTAAAAGTTAATTTGTGGAATTTATTTCCTTAATGTGTTGGAGCCAATCGGTTGTGTTGTGACAAGGGAGGGGTGTTTACAGAAAATAGAATATTTGGTAAAAGAGCAAGTCCATATTATAGCAAGAACCGCTCAAATAAGCAAAGAGAAATGACAGTCCATCATTACAATACTTTAAGACATCAAGGTCAGTCAATCTGGAAAATTTCTTCAAGTGCAGTTGCAAAAATCATCAAGCGCTATGATGAAACTGTCTCTCATGAGGACTGCCACAGGAAAGGAAGACCCTCTGCTGCAGAGGATAAGTTCATTAGATTTACCAGCCTCAGAAATTGCAACCCAAATAAATGCTTCACAGAGATCAAGTAACACATCTCAACATCAACTGTTCAGAGGAGACTGCAGGAATCAGGCATTCATGGTCGAATTGCTGCAACAACAAAAAAACACTACTAAAGGACACCGGTAATAAGAAGAGACTTGCTTGGGCCAAGAAACATGAGCAATGGACATTAGACCGGTGGAAATCTGTCCTTTTGGTCTGATTTATCCAAATTTGAGATTTTTGGTTCCAACCGCCATGCCTTTTTGAGAGAGAGAGTAGGTGAACGGACGATCTCCGCATGTGTGGTTTCCACCGTGAAGTATGGAGGAGGTGGTGTGATGGTGTGTGGGTGCTTTGCTGGTGACACTGTCAGTGATTTATTTAGAGTTCAAGGCACACTTAACCAGCATCGCTACCAGGGCATTCTGCAGCGATACTCCATACTATCTGGTTTGTGTTTAGTCCCACTATCATTTGTTTTTCAAGAAGAAGAGTGATGGAGTGCTGCATCAGATGACCTGGCCTCCAAAATTATCTGACCTCAACCCATTTGAGATGGTTTGGGATGAGTTGGACCACAGACTGAAGGAAAAGCAGCCAACAAGTGCTCAGCATATGTGGGAATAATGTTGGAAAAGCATTCCAGGTGAAGCTGGTAAGAGAATATCAAGAGTGTGCAAAGCTGGCCTCCCGGGTGGCGCAGTGGTCTAGGGCACTGCATCGCAGCGCTAGCTGTGCCACCAGAGACTCTGGGTTCGCGCCCAGTCTCTGTCGCAGCCGGCCGCGACCGGGAGGTCCGTGAGGCGCCGCACAATTGGCCTAGCGTCGTCCGGGTTAGTGAGGGTTTGGCCGGTAGGGATATCCTTGTCTCATCGCGCACCAGCGACTCTTGTGGCGGGCCGGGCGCAGTGCATGCTAACCAAGGTCGCCAGGTGCACGGTGTTTCCATCCGACACATTGGTGCGGCTGTCTTCCGGGTTGGATGCGGGCTGTGTTAAGAAGCAGTGTGGCTTGGTTGGGTTGTGTTTCGGAGGACGCATGGCTTTCGACCTTCGTCTTTCCCGAGCCCGTACGGGAGTTGTAGCTATGAGACAAGATAGTAACTACTAACAATTGGATACCACGAAATTGGGGAGAAAAAGGGAGGTAAAATAAAATAAAAAAAAGAGTGTGCAAAGCTGTCATCAAGGCAAAATGTGGCTACTTTGAAGAATCTAAAAGTTAAAATATGTTTTGATTTGTTTAACAATTTTTTGGTCACTACGTGATTCCATGTGTTATTTCATAGTTTTGATGTCTTCACTATTATTCTACAATGTAGAAAATAGTAAAAATATAGAAACACCTACAGTACTCATTCAAGGGTTTGTCTAAACTTTTGACTGGTACTGTATGTCTCGTTCTTCAATATATATACAGCCATATGTGGATGGGTAGCACAGAGCAAATATGGATATTCTGAAAAAAGCAAGCAGGTTGAGTATGAGCAGGCAGCAGGGAGTGAGGTGGCGAGGGCAGAACAGCCAGAGAGTCACTGCAGCAGAGTTAGCCACAGGTTTGTGCAGGGTTAGTGGTAGCTAAGTAGCTAGCTGGTCTCCCTCAGCATAAGGGTTGTTGGTAGCTAGCTAGTCTCCCTCAGCATAAGGTTTGGCTAATGCTTACAAGCTAGCGTAGCGCTCAGCATCCATAAGCTATTGGGTCAGTCAGAGGTATTTAACAGTATATTTAGTGAAAGGGGATTCTAAGGATGTTCTTATAAGTCATGCTGTTTTCCATTTTACAGCCAGAAAGAGGGGCTAGCTTTGTGGTTAGATTGTAGGTGAACAATACATTGAAAATAAGTAGGCCATTAAGTTATAGTTCTCAAATATAATCTAAAAGTCTCACGTTAGCTGGTATAACTGCCGAAAATGTATGAAATGAATCATAGAATTTGCAGGTGAGGCGAAATGGCTTTTAAAACAGCTGTTTACTTTGACACTTTGCACAACAATGACAGGACCAGAGAGGAGGGTAAACGAAGTCTGCAACCGAAGAAGGACGATGAGAGACAGCAACAGATAACACAACAAGGGATGGAGAGAAGCAGAGGAGTGGTATAAAGGGTTTTGGCAATACACTGTAGATATGTGTTCCAGAAGTAAGGAGTGTTTAAGAGTAGAGACCTCCACAGTAGCTACTGTAAATACATACTGGCAGTGTCTGCTGTGGAAGGTGTAAGTTACCTGAATGTATTGTATTATAATTTAATTTTCACTAAATATTTATGGAAATATGATAACTGAAGATATTAATTGATATTTGTCTGAATATTATACCTGTATAACCCCCAATTGTAAAACTGACAAACTAAATAAATTGTTCACAAAAAAAACGTATTAGATCTAATCTCTGTTCATCTAAAAGTGCACCAAATTCATGCATTTAGCTGTTGAAATACTGTTTTTCTGCAGTGGGAGAATGCCCCCCACTGGCTTTAGACTAAATCCACAATGTCTTCTAATCCTAGAAACGCCCCTGTGCACGAATAAAACTCACTCCTACCTATACATTCATAATAGCACACAGACAGTCATGAATAAACTCAGTGAAAGAAGCCCGCCATACACACACAGAAGCGCAAACAGGAAAACACACACATGAACATACAGAAATCGGATAAATAATTAAACCTCTTGTGGCGGCCCTCTCTCAGAACCACTGTGATATATTAATTGGGTGAAATTAGCATGAATTAAAGCAACAAAAAGTGTAACGTAATTTATTACTGCTCAAGCATAGTTTAGCAGTGGAAGGCTTCCTATTTCCCTCCAGATGACTTTAACAGCTATAATGCGTTCCTTAATTTACTCTGTGGAAAATAAAAAAAATTATTGAGTTCATTAAGCGCCAATATGTTACAATGCTGCTCCCCTGAGCATCCGGCTACAAAAAACATTATGCAAATATCCGCCGGTGCGTTCTCAATATGTAAATAGCTACTAACACTGGTGTCAGGTCTCGGTGGAATGATTTGTAAGTGGAAAACCCTTTGTTTCTATGCCCATGCTTTGTTTATGTGACTCTGGTCTGGATGGAAGAAAACAAGGGTTGTTATGTGGACTCGAGCACATAGCCGTATTGCATGTATGACTGTCTAGTAGTCTACCCCACTGTACCTGATCCAATACTGATTATAGTTTAATTTCATACAAACTATATTTGACAATAGCATCCTGTGGTCCGGCCCTGTCTCTGTGTTTACCGCTGTATTATGTTTGTGGTGTAACCTTAGACGTTTTCCAGTTCACATGCACTCTTGTCTAATTCAAATACTCCGAGAGGGTGAATGGGCTGCTTTCTTCATCCTAGCTGGGAGGAGAAGGATATGTGGGAGAGCAGTCCACCGCTTCGCTTTGCTTCCCCGGCCACAACCTGAAACTGAAAAAGTCCTCTTTAAAAAGGGAAGTTCATGTAGTTAAGCAGTGATACAAGGCACAAAATAATCCCTCTGAGCTTTCAGTTGATCATCTGTTTACACTCAAATATGCACTTTTCCGTCCCGAAGCGCTAATGTTTAAAACCCTCGTGGAACTTCTCATGCTCAAAGTCCAATTGAATTTCTCCAAAAGAATCCATACACTACCTCTATGCCATTGTTGACTCCAAACTAACTTTTTTGTTTTTCCCATGCGTGTACATGGGGAATTGTTTCCTGTTTTGGAAAAGCAGTACAGAGGTGTCAATGATATCACGTAACACTTGAACAACAGCTGGAACAATAAGGTCCTCAATACAGTATGATACAGCCCAGATACAAAGATCTTGCTTGCCAACAGTACTGCCCACTACTGCACATGTTGTCTTTTCTTTAGTGGAGAATAGATCGATAGATACATGCTACAACAGCAGGTCCTGTGCCCTGTCACTGACTGATATCTCTGTGATGATGAGTCTATCATCAATGTAATCTTTCCTGTGGGGAAGACTTAAGCCCAGGCTGCAAATTACTGGAATGGACAGCTATTGTTTTCCTGTCATGGTGTCACAAGGCTAGTTGGATGTCACATGTTTGCCCTCGCTACAAATCAGGTTGTATGACATTGCCTCACCCGGCGAGAATCAAGTCGAATGTCTACTGTTTGCTGAAGATCTAGTGATTCAGTCCCCAACCAAGGAGGACCTACATCAGCACCAAGAATCTGTGCAGAAGATCTATGAGACCTGAGCCCTGACAGTAAATCTCAGTAAGACAAAACTTCCAAAAAAGGTTCAGTTGCCAGGACCACAAATCTAAATTCCATCGAGACACCGTTGCCCTAGAGCACACAAAAAACAATACATGTAGTGCCTGAAAACTTATGTTCAGTGCATTCATAAAGTATTCAGACCTCTTTTTCCACATTTTGTTACGTTACAGCCTTATTCTAAAATGGATTAAATAATTGTTTTTCCTCATCAATATACACACAATAAAACCAGGTTTTAGAAATGTTAGCAAATTGATATATATATATATATATATATATTTATACGAATATTTACACATGTTAATTTTGCTGAAAATAAACACAGTTGACAGTTAGAGGAAGTTTCTTTTTTTGCTGAGTTTAGATATATACAGTGGGGAGAACAAGTATTTGATACACTGCCGATTTTGCAGGTTTTCCTACTTACAAAGCATGTAGAGGTCTGTAATTTTTTATCATAGGTACACTTCAACTGTGAGAGGCGGAATCTAAAATTCCAGAAAATCACATTGTATGATTTTTAAGTAATTAATTTGCATGACATAAGTATTTGATCACCTACCAACCAGTAAGAATTCCGGCTCTCACAGACCTGTTCTCCACTCATTACCTGTATTAACTGCACCTGTTTGAACTCGTTACCTGTATAAAAGACACCTGTCCACACACTCAATCAAACAGACTCCAACCTCTCCACAATGGCCAAGACCAGAGAGCAGTGTAAGGACATCAGGGATAAATTGTAGACCTGCACAAGGCTGGGATGGGCTACAGGACAATAGGCAAGCAGCTTGGTGAGAAGGCAACAACTGTTGGCGCAATTATTCGAAAATGGAAGAAGTTCAAGATGACGGTCAATCACCCTCGGTCTGGGACTCCATGCAAGATCTCACCTCGTGGGGCATCAATGATCATGAGGAAGGTGAGGGATCAGCCCAGAACTACACAGCAGGACCTGGTCAATGACCCGAAGAGAGCTGGGACCACAGTCTCAAAGAAAACCATTAGTAACACACTACGCCGTCATGGATTAAAATCCTGCAGCGCACGCAAGGTCCCCCTGCTCAAGCCAGCGCATGTCCAGGCCCGTCTGAAGTTTGCCAATGACCATCTGGATGATCCAGAGGAGGAATGGGAGAAGGTCATGTGGTCTGATGAGACAAAAATAGAGCTTTTTGGTCTAAACTCCACTCGCCGTGTTTGGAGGAAGAAGAAGGATGAGTACAACCCCAAGAACACCATCCCAACCGTGAAGCATGGAGGTGGAAACATCATTCTTTGGGGATGCTTTTCTGCAAAGGGGACAGGACGACTGCACCGTATTGAGGGGAGGATGGATGGGGCCATGTATCGTGAGATCTTGGCCAACAACCTCCTTCCCTCAGTAAGAGCATTGAAGATGGCTCGTGGCTGGGTCTTCCAGCATGACAACGACCCGAAACACACAGCCAGGGCAACTAAGGAGTGGCTCCGTAAGAAGCATCTCAAGGTCCTGGAGTGGCCTAGCCAGTCTCCAGACCTGAACCCAATAGAAAATCTTTGGAGGGAGCTGAAAGTCCGTATTGCCCAGCGACAGCCCCGAAACCTGAAGGATCTGTAGAAGGTCTGTATGGAGGTGTGGGCCAAAATCCCTGCTGCAGTGTGTGCAAACCTGGTCAAGAACTACAGGAAACGTATGATCTCTGTAATTGCAAACAAAGGTTTCTGTACCAAATATTAAGTTCTGCTTTTCTGATGTATCAAATACTTATGTCATGCAATAAAATGCTAATTAATTACTTAAAAATCATACAATGTGATTTTCTGGATTTTTGTTTTAGATTCCGTCTCTCACAGTTGAAGTGTACCTATGATAAAAATTACAGACCTCCTACATGCTTTGTAAGTAGGAAAACCTGCAAAATCGGCAGTGTATCAAATACTTGTTCTCCCCACTGTATAAGATACCTGATTTACATACGTTTTCAGACCCTTTGCTATGAGACTTGAAATTGAGCTCAGGTGCATCCTGTTTCCATTGATCATTTATTTTAATATTGAAGCTTTATGTAACTAGGCAAGTCTGTTAAGAACAAATTCTTATTTACAATGACGGCCTAGGAATAGTGTGTTAACTGCCTTGTTCAGGGGCAGAACGGCATATTTTTACTATGTCAGCTCTGGGATTTGATCTAACATCCTTTCGCTTACTGGCCCAATGCTCTAACAACTAGGCTACCTGCCGCCCCATCATCCTTGAGATGTTTCTACAACTTGATTGGATTCCACCTGTGGTAAATTAAATTGATTGGAAATGATTTGTAAAGGCACACACCTGTTTATATAAAAGGAATTGTCCGTATGAGCCCCGAGACAGGATCGTGTCAATGCACAGATCTGGGGAAAGATACCAACAAATGTCTGCAGCATTGAAGGTCCCCAAGAACATATTGGCCTCCATCAATAATAAATTGAAGAAATGTGGAACCACCAAGACTCTTCATAGAGCTGGCCGCCCTGGCAAACTGAGCAATCGGGGGGGAAAGGGTTTTGATCAGGGAGGTGACCAAGAAACCGATGGTCACTCTGACAGAGCTCCAGAGTTCCTCTGTGGAGATGGGGGAACCTTCCAGAAGGACAACCATCTCTGCAGCACTCCACCAATCAGACCGTTATGGTAGAATGGCCAAACAGAAGCCACTCCTCAGTAAAAGGTACATGACAGCCTGCTTGGAGTTTGCGAAAAGGAACCTAAAGACTCTCAGACCATGAGAAACAAGATTCTCTGGTCTGATGAAACCAAGATTGAACTCTTTGGCCTGAATGCCATGCGTCACATCTGGAGGAAACCTGGTACCATCCCTATGGTGAAGCATGGTGGTGGCAACATAATGTTGTGGGGATGTTTTTCAGCGGCAGGGACTGAGAGACTAGTCAGGATCGAGGGAAAGCTGAACGGAGCAAAGTAAGAGAGATCCTTGATGAAAACCTGCTCTCTGAATGTCCTTGAGTAGCCCAGCCAGAGCCTGGACTTGATCAAACATCACTGCAGAGACCTGTAAATAGCTGTGCAGCGATGCTCCCCATCCAACCTGACAGATCTTGAGAGGATCTGCAGAGAAGAATGGGAGGACCTCCCCAAATACAGGTGTGCCAAGCTTATAGTGTCATGCTCAATAAGACTCAAGGCTGTAATCGCTGCCAAAGTTGTATCAACAAAGTCCTGAGTAAAAGGGTCTGAGTACTTTCAGTTTTTGTTATTTTATTAATTTGATAATATTTCTACAAACCTGTTTTTGCTTTGTTATGGGATATTGTTTGTAGATTGATGAGGGGGGGAATTATTTAATCAATTTTAGAATAAGTCTATAACAGTAACAAAATGTGGAACGAGTGAAGGGGTCTGAATAATTTTCGAATGCATTGTCCCTCGGACTAAACATCAGCGCCACAGGTAACTTCCTCTGAACGATCTGAGAGACAAGGCAAGAAGGTGAAAGGGAACATAACATTTGACATACCAATTAGGATCTGGCAAAAAAAATACATTGAATCAGTTATAGAACCCATTGCCCTTTGTGCTTGTGAGGTCTGGGGTCCGCTCACCAACCAAGAATTCGGAAAATGGGACAAATGCCAAATTGAGAGACTGCAAAAATATGCGTAGTGTACATCGTAAAACATCAAATAATGCATTTTTTTTAAAACATGTTTTTTTGTTTTTTTTACACCATATAATGCATGCAGAGCAGAATTAGGTCAATACCCGCGAATTATCAAAATCCAGAAAAAAGCCGATTAAATTTTACAACCACCTAAAAGGAAGCAATTCCTAAACCTACCATAACAAAGCCATTACCTACAGAGAGATGAACCTGGGGAAGAGTCCCCTAACCATGCTGGTCCTGGCTCTCTGTTCACAAACATACAGAGCCCCAGGACAGCAACATAATTAGACCCAACCAAATCATGAGAAAACGAAAAGATAATTACTTGACACATTGGAAAGAATTGACCAAAAACAGCAAACTGTAACGCTATTTGGCCCTAAACAGAGAGTACACAGTGGCAGGAATACCTGATCACTGTGACTGACCCAAAATTAAGGAAAGCTTTGACTCTGTACAGACTCAGTGAGCATAGCCTTGCTATTGAGAGAGGCCGCCGTAGGCAGACCTGGCTCTCGAGAAGACAGGCTATGTGCACACTGCCCACAAAATGAGGTGGAAACTGAGCTGCACTTCCTAACCTCCTGCCAAATGTATGACCATATTGGAGAAACATTTCCCCTAGATTAAACAGACCCACAAGAAATTAGACAACAAATCCAATTTTGTGTAGCATTTACAGCAGCAAGATTTCTGACCTGTTGCCACAAAACGCAACCAGTGAAGAACAAACAACATTGTAAATACAACCCAGATTTCTGTTTATTTATTTTCCCTTTTGTACTTTAACTATTTGCACATCGTTACAACACTGTATATAGACATATTACATTTTAAATGTCTCCATTCCTTTGGAACTTTTGTGAGTGTAATGTTTGTTTATTTCACTTTTGTTGATCTATTTCACTTGCTTTGGCAATGTAAGCATGTGTTTCCCATACCAATAAAGCCCATTGAATTGAATTGTGTTGCTCAATAGAATGGGATGGGTACTGTAGCCTCTCTCTCTCTCTCTCTCTCTCTCTCTCGCGCGCTCTCTCTCTCTGTCTGGGACATGTCTGCTTGTGTCATTTTGAAGCGTGTTATTTCAGTCAGAGGAGACATGGGGGCTCTCATCTTGTGACACTTCATCTGTTCTCTCCTTATCTCTGTCTGAGAGGTTACGGCTAATGAACCCCCTGTCCTTCCTCAATAACCCTTCAATTCCCCCCTTCTCACTCTCTCTCAATTCAATTTCAATTGAAGGGCTTTATTAGCACGGGAAACATGTGTTAACATTGTCAAAGCAAGTGAAGTAGATAATAAACAAAAGTGAAATAAACAATAAACGTACGACTGCGTGGTCATACACGCCTCCAACTCAAGCATCAAGTTTGCAGATGACACAACGGTAGTGGGCTTGATCACCAACAACGACGAGACGGCCTACAGGGAGGAGGTGGGGACACTCGGAGTGTGGTGTCAGGAAAACAACCTCTCACTCAACGTCAACAAAACAAAGGAGATGATCTTGGACTTCAGGAAACAGCAGAGGGAGCACCCCCCTATCTACATCAAAGGGACAGCGGTGGAGGTGGTGGAAAGTTTTAAGTTCCTCGGCGTACCCCTCACGGACAAACTGAAATGGTCCACTCACACAGACAGTGTGGTGAAAAAAACTTTTACAGATGCACAATCGAGAGCATCCTGTCGGGCTGTATCACAGCCTGGTACGGTAACTGCACCGCCCTCAACCGCAAGGCTCGCCAGAGGGTGGTGCGGTCTGCACAACGCATCACCGGGGGCAAACTACCTGCCCTCCATGACACCTATAGCACCCGATGTCACAGGAAGGCCAAAAAGATAATCAAGGACATCAACCACCCGAGCCACTGCCTGTTCACACTGCTACCATCCAGAAGGCGAGGTCAGTACAGGTGCATCAAAGCTGGGACCGAGAGACTGAAAAACAGCTTCTATCTCAAGGCCATCAGACTGCTAAACAGCTATCACTAACTTAGAGAGGCTGCTGCCTACATTGAGACCCAATCACTGGCCACTTTAATAAATGGATCAATAGTCACTTTATACAATGCACTCTAAATAATGGCACTTTAATAATGTTTACATATTTTACATTACTATGTATATACTCTATTTTATACCATCTATTGCACTTTGCCTATGCCGCTCGGCCATCGCTCATCCATATATTTATATGTACATATTCTCATTCACCCCTTTAGATTTGTGTGTATTAGGTAGTTGTTGTGGAATTCTTAGATTACTTGTTAGATATTACTGCACTGTCGGAACTAGAAGCACAAGCATTTCGCTACACTCACATTAACATCTGCTAACCATGTGTATGTGACAAATTAAATTTGATTTAAGACATGGCTGTTTGTAGATACTTCACTGATTACCTTGCCTGAATAAAGCTACTGCAGCGTGCACACATATACACATACACACATAAATACACAGATAAACACACATATACACAGATACACACACACACACACATATACATATACACATATTACACAAACTCAGCAAAAAAAGGACCCTGTCTTTCAAAGATATTTAAAAATCTAAATAACTTCACAGATCTTCATTGTAAAGGGTTTAAACACTGTTTCCCATGCTTGTTCAATGAACCATAAACAATTAATGAACATGCACCTGTGAAACGGTCGTTAAGACACTAACAGCTTACAGACGGTAGGCAATTAAGGTCACAGTTATGAAAACCTAAGACACTAAAGAAGCCTTTCTACTGACTCTGAAAAACACCAAAAGAAGATGCCCAGGATCCCTGCTCATCTGCGTGAACGTGCCTTAGGCATGCTGCAAGAAGGCATGAGGACTGCAGATGTGGCCAGGGCATGGAATTGCAATGTCTGTACTGTGCGACGCCTAAGACAGTGCTATAGGGAGACCACATGTAACAACACATGCACAGGATCGGTACATCCGAACATCACACCTGCGGGACAGGTACAGGATGACAACAACTGCCCGAGTTACACCAGGAATGCACAATCCCTCTGGACTGAGGGCTTGTAGGCCTGTTGTAAGGCAGGTCTTCACCAGACATCACCGGCAAAAACAGCGTTGCCTATGGGCACAAACCCACCGTCGCTGGACCAGACAGGACTGGCAAAAAGTGCTCTTCACTGACGAGTCACGGTTTTGTCACACCAGGGGTGATGGTCGGATTCGCGTTTATCATCGAAGGAATGAGCATTACACCAAGGCCTGTACTCTGGAGCGGGATCGATTTGGAGGTGGTGGGTCCGTCATGGTCTGGGGCGGTGTGTCACAGCATCATCGGACTGAGCTTGTTGTCATTGCAGGCAATCTCAACGCTGTGCGTTACAGGGAAGACATCCTCCCCCGTGTGGTACCCTTCCTGCAGGTTCGTCCTGACATGACCTTCCAGCATGACAATACTGCTCGTTCTGTGCATGACTTCCTGCAAGACAGGAATGTCAGTGTTCTGCCATGGCCAGCGAAGAGCCCGGATCTCAATCCCATTGAGCACGGGACCTGTTGGATCGGAGGGTGAGGGCTAGGGCCATTCCCCCCAGAAATGTCCGGGAACTTGGTAGGTGCCTTGGTGGAGGAGTGGTGTTACATCTCACAGCAAGAACTGGCAAATCTTAAGTTTGCCGAAAATAAACACAGTTGACCGTGAGAGGAAGTTTTTACATGCACATGTACAGTTGAAGTTGGAACTTTAAATACACCTTAGCCAAATACATTTAAACTCAGTTTTTCACAATTCCTGACATTTGATCCTAGTACAAATTCCTTGTCTTAGGTCAGTTAGGATCACCACTTTATTTTAAGAATGTGAAATGTCAGAATAATAGTAGAGAGAATGATTTATTTCAGCTTTTATTTCTTTCATCACATTCCCAGTGGGTCAGAAGTTTACATGCACTCAACTAGTATTTGGTAGCATTGCCTTTAAATTGTTTAACTTGGGTCAAATATTTTGGGTAGCCTTCCACAAGTTTCCCACAATAAGTTGGGTGAATTTTGACCCATTCCTCCTGACAGAGCTGGTGTAACTAAGTCAGGTTTGTAGGCCTCCTTGCTCGCACATGCTTTTTCAGGTCTGCCCACACATTTTCTATGGGATTGAGATCAGGGCTTTGTTGTCCTTAAGCCATTTTTCCACCACTTTGGAAGTATGCTTGGGGTCATTGTCCATTTGGAAGACCCATTTGTGACCAAGCTTTAACTTCCTGACTGATGTCTTGAGATGTTGCTTCAATATATCCACACAATTTTCCTACCTCATGATGCCATCTATTTTGTGAAGTGCACCAGTCCCTCCTGCAGCAAAGCACCCTCACAACATGATGCTGCCACCCCCGTGCTTCATGGTTGGGATGGGGTTCTTCGGCTTGCAAGCCTCCCCCTTTTTCCTCCAAACATAAAGATGGTCATTATGGCCAAACAGTTCTATTTTTGTTTCATCAGACCAGAGGACATTTCTCCAAAAAGTCCGATCTTTGTCCCCATGTGCTTCTGACCCACTGGGAATGTGATGAAAGAAATACAAGCTGAAATAAATAATTCTCCCTACTGTTATTTTGACATTTCACATTCTTAAAATAAAGTGGTGATCCTAACTGACCTAAGACAGGTAATTTTTACTCGGATTAAATGTCAGGAATTGTGAAAAACTGAGTTTAAATGTATTTGGCTAAGGTGTATGTAAACTTCCGACTTCAACTGTACATCTATACATACACACACATATATACACATATACACATTGTGATAAAGACGGTGCCGGAGGGGGTAGCTGCCGTCTTATCGGCTCTTAACCAACCATGCTTGTTTTGTACAGTCGTGGCCAAAAGTTTTGAGAATGACACAAATATTAATTTCCACAGTTTTCTGCTTCAGTGTCTTTAGATATTTTTGTCAGATGTTACTATGGAATACTGAAGTATAATTACAAGCATTTCATAAGTGTCAAAGGATTTTATTGACAATTACAAGAAGTTGATGCAAAGAGTCAATATTTGCAGTGTTGACCCTTCTTTTTCAAGACCTCTGTAATCCGCCCTGGCATGCTGTCAATTAACATCTGGGCTACATCCTGACTGATGGCAGCCCATTATTGCATCATCAATGCTTGGAGTGAATGGTCTCAGGATGCTTTCATGTCGGCATGACACAGGACTGATGGTAGCGCGCTCACCTTGTCTTCTCTGGACAAGCTTTTTTCCAGATGCCCCAAACAATCGGAAAGGGGATTCATCAGAGAAAATGACTTTACCCCAGTCCTCAGCAGTCCAATCCCTGTACCTTATGCAGAATATCAGTCTGTCCCTGATGTTTTTCCTGGAGAGAAGTGGCTTCTTTGCTGCCCTTCTTGACACCAGGCCATCCTCCAAAAGTCTTCGCCTCACTGTGCGTGCAGATACACTCACACCTGCCTGCTGCCATTCCTGGTGCTTGTTGGACTTTCTTGGGCACCCTGAAGCATTCTTCACAACATTTGAACCGCTCTCCTTGAATGATGATATTGATGATCCGATAAATGGTTGATTTAGGTGCAATCTTACTTACAGCAATATCCTTGCCTGTGAAGCCCTTTTTGTGCAAAGCAATGATGCAACGTGTTTCCTTGCAGGTAACCATGGTTGACAGAGGAAGAACAATGATTCCAAGCACCACCCTCCTTTTGAAGCTTCCAGTCTGTTATTCGAATTCAATCAGCATGACAGAGTGATCTCCAGCCTTGTCCTCGTCAACACTCACACTTGTGTTAACGAGAGAATCACTGAGATGATGTCAGCTTGTTCTTTTGTGGCAGGGCTGAAATGCAGTAAAAATGTTTTGGGGGGGATTCAATTCATTTGCATGGCAAAGAGGGACTTTGCAATTAATTGCAATTCATCTGATCACTCTTCATAACATTCTGGAGTATATGCAAACTGCCATCATACAAACTGAGGCAGCAGACTTCGAAAATTTATATTTGTGTCATTCTCAAAACTTTTGGCCACGACTGTACATAATGTTGCTGCTACCGTCTCTTATGACCGAAAAGGGCTTCTGGACATCAGAACTGCAATTACCCACCTCAGATTAGACAAAGAGTTTTTCTTCAATGAGTAGGACTGGAGGGATATACTACAGACACCCGACCAGGCCCAGATCCCCGCCATGTTTTAAAATGTATTAATTTATTTAACTAGGCAAGTCAGTTAAGAACACATTCTTATTTTCAATGATGGCCTAGGAACAGTGGGTTAACTGCCTTGTTCAGGGGCAGAACGACAGATTTTTACCTTGTCAGCTCGGGATTCGATCTAACATCCTTTCGTTTACTGGCCCAATGCTCTAACAACTAGGCTACCTGCTGCTGGAGAAGGAAACAGATTTAGTGGAAAAAGTTCAGGGTGCCTTGTGAGGATCAGGCGACGAGTGGCTAATCTGCCTTTGCCTTCCATCCTGCTAGCTAACGTTCAATCGCTGGATAATAAATGGGACAAACGGAAAGCACGTATATCCTACCAACGGGACATTAAAAACTGTAATATCTTATGTTTCACTGAGTCGTGGCTGAACGATGACATTAAGAACATAGAGCTGGCAGGTTATACACTCTATCGGCAGGATAGAACATCAGCCTCTGGTAAGACAAGGGGTGGTGGTCTATGTATATTTGTAAACAACAGCTGGTGCACGATATCTAAGGAAGTCTTGAGGTTTTGCTCGCCTGAGGTAGAGTATCTCATGATAAGCTGTAGACCACACTATCTACCTCGAGAGTTTTCATCTGTATTTTTCGTAGCTGTCTACATACCACCACAGACCGATGCTGGCACTAAAACCTCACTCATACTGCCATAACAAACAAGAAAATGTTCATCCAGAGGCGGTGCTCCTAGTGGCCGGGGACTTTAATGCAGGGAAACTTAAATCTGTTTTTACCTCATTTCTACCAGCATGTTAAATGTGCAACCAGAGGGAAAAAACTAAGACCACCTTTACTCCACACACAGAGACAGGGTACTAAGCTCTTCCTTGCCCTCCATTTGGAAAATCTGATCATAATTCTATCTTCCTGATTCCTGCTTACATGCAAAAATTAAAGCAATCAGCACCACTCACTCGGTCAATAAAAAAGTGGTCAGATGAAGCAGCTGCTAAGGTACAGGACTGTTTTGCTATCACATAATGGAACATGTTCCGGGAGTCTTCCAATGGCATTGAGGAGTACACCACATCAGTCACTGGCTTCATCAATATGTGCATCGATGACGTCGTCCCCACAGTGACTGTACGTACATACCCCAACCAGAAGCCATGGATTACAGGCAACATTCGCGTTGAGCTAAAGGGTAGAGCTGCCGTTTTTAAGGAGCGGGACTCTAACCCGGAAGCTGATAAGAAATCCCGCTATGCCCTCCGACGAACCATCAAACCTGCCAAGCGTCAATACAGGACTAAGATCGCATCGTACTACACCGGCTCCGACGCTTGTCGGATGTGACAGGGCTTGCAAACTATTACAGACCACAAAGGGAAGCACAGCCGAGAGCTGCCCAGTGACCCGAGCCTACTAGATGAGCTAAATAACTTATATGCTCACTTCGAGGCAAGCAACACTGAAACATGCATGAGAGCATCAGCTGTTCCGGACAACTGTGATCACGCTCTCTGCAGTCGATGTAAGACCTTTAAACAGGTCAACATTCACAAGACCGCAGGGCCATACGGTTTACCAGGACGTGTACTCCGAGCATGCGCTGAGCAACTAGCAAGTGTCTTCACTGACATTTTCAACCTCTCCCTGTTTGAGTCTGTAATACCAACATGTTTCAAGCAGACCACCATAGTCCCTGTGCCCAAGAACACTAAGGTAATTTGCCTAAATGATTACCGACCCGTAGCACTCACATCTGTAGCCATGAAGTGCTTTGTAAGGCTGGTCATGGCTCACATGAACACCATTATCTCAGAAACCCTAGACCCACTCCAATTTGCATACCGCACTCAAAGGTCCACAGATGATGCAATCTCTATTGCACTCCGCACTGCCCTTTCCCACCTGGACAAAAGGAACACCTATGTGAGAATGCTATTCATTGACTACAGCTCAGAAATCAACACCATAGTGCCCTCAAAGCTCATCACTAAGCTAAGGATCCTGGGACTAAACACCTCTCTCTGCAACTGGATCCTGGACTGGTGGTAAAGGTAGAACAAAACATCCGCCACGCTGATCCTCAACACGGGGGCCCCTTAGGGGTGTGTGCTCAGTCCCCTCCTGTACTTCCTGTTCACTCATGACTGCATGGCCAGGCACGACTCCAACACCATCATTAAGTTTGCTGATGACACAACAGTGGTAGGCCTGATCACCAACAACAATGAGACCGCCTATAGGGAGGAGGTCAGAGACCTGACGGTGTGGTACAAGGACAACAACCTCTCACTCAACGTGATCAAGACAAAGGAGATGATTGTGGACTACAGGAAAAGGAGGTCCGAGCACGCCCCCATTCTCATCGACGGGGCTGTAGTGGAGCAGGTTGAGAGCTTCAAGTTCCTTGGCGTCCACATCACCAACACACTAACATGGTCCAAGCACACAAAGACTGTCGTGAAGAGTTACGACAAAACCTATTCCCCCTCAGGAGACTAAAAAGATTTGGCAATGGTCCTCAGATACTCAAATGGCTTAACAGCTCCACCATCGAGAGCATCCTGGTTGGGTTGCATCACTGCCTGGTATGGCAACTGTTCTACCTCCGACCGTAAGGCACTACAGAGAGTAGTGCGTACGGCCCAGTGCATCACCTTGTCCAAGCTTCCTGCCATCCAGGACCTCCATACCAGGCGGAGTCAGACGAAAGACCTAAAAATTGTTGAAGACTCCAGCCACCCTAGTCATAGACTGTTCTCTCTGCTACTGCACGGCAAGTAGTACCGGAGTGCCAAGTCTAGGTCCAAGAGGCCAAGAGTCTAGGTCCAAACAGCTTCCACCCCCAAGCCATAAGACTCCTGAACAGCCAATCAAATGGCTACCCAGACTATTTGCATTGCCCCTCCCCCCTTCTACGCTGCTGCTGCTCTCTGTTATTATGTATGCATAGTCACTTTAATAACTCTACCTACATGTACATATTACCTCAATTACCTGGACACCGGTGCCCCTGCACATTGACTCTGTACTGGTACCCCCTGTATGAAGCCCCACTATTGTTATTTACTGCTGCTCTTTAATTATTTGTTATTCTTATCTCTTACTTTTTTTTGTATTTTCTTAACTCCATTGTTGATTAAGGGCTTTTAAGTAAGCATTTCACTGTAAGGTCTACAGTTGTTGTGTTCGGCACATGTGACAGATTTGATTTGACATACACACACTTGCGCACACACACACACACACACACACACACACACACACACACACACACACACACACACACACACACACACACACACACACACACACACACACACACACACACACACACACACACACACACACACACACACACACACACGCACACATGCACACATGCACACACCATACCACAACTATACTCCTGATTAGGCCTAGCTTCCTCTGCTTTACAATATTAGTAGATGCGAGAGAAAGCCAAAATTTACCTGGTTGACTTGCTTGGACTGTATCCAGGAAGCCTATAGGCGATAATGTTCATATGGTGCCGTATGTACCAGTACATGCCAGTACATGCATTTGATGTGTATGGCTATGATTTGATTTTGAACCCAGTAATTCAGTGATTTCAGTTGTCAGAATATTGGTAAGTGAGCAAATCCACAAGGTGTTACTCAAACCACAAATACATGTAAAAGGATACAATTAGCATATCTGACGCAGATATGCAAATCCATTAATCTGACAATAAATTGCTTTCAAAACAGTAATGTATTACAGTCCAGATAGTATTTATTTGTGCACTGTACATGAGTGTACATTTATGATGCGTCTGCATCTATTTTTTACACTTCTCTGAAATCTTCTCTTCCACAAGACACCATTGCTCATCCACCCTAACAGAGAAGCACGTCTGGGTTTGTTCTCCACACAGCCTGCTGTTTTGTTGTGAACGGAGACAACAGGAGAGGTTAAGGCGAGGTGACACACCTTAAGCTGTCCCGGTGTGTGTGTGTGTTTGCGTGTGTGCTTGTCTGCAATGCTCACGTGGATGTGTGTGGCTGATGGGAGATTTTCAAAGAGCCACTGACTCAGTCACATCTCTCTCTATTTGATCCTGTGACAGATTGCCAAGGTGTCACTCTTGCTTTGCCCACTCTCTCCTTTGTGGCCCTGCCAGGGTATCTATGAGCACTGTTTATAACCATGATTATAGTCTTGTCATGTTTGTGTGTGTCTGACGGGAGCTTTCCAAAGCAGACAGAGCCACTGACTCAGTCCCATCCTTCTCCTCTATTTGATCCTGTGACGGAGGTGTCGCTGCTGCTTCCCCCCCCCCCCTTCGCTGTTGCTCTGCTGTCTATGAGTACTTTCTATAACGATGAGCTAGTGTGTGTGCGTGAGCGAGAGAGCTGGCAAATGAGTGGCTTCCTACAGTAGGCGTGACGAGGTTAGATGTTAGATGCGCAGGGCCCTTTCTCTGTAACAGCGTCGTGGGGCCCTTTCTCTGTAACAGCGTATGCCATTAAAACCAGTGTGTGTGAGTGTACAAGACCTCTACCTACCAGCCGTTGCTGCATCCTGAAACACACACGGCGTGTGAAGCCCTAGGGCTAAACCCACACGGCCAGATGGGGGATCTGACAAAGTCACAAGTAACAGGCAAACGGGGGGGTGTGTAAGCTTTACATATGCTGCCTGTCCACCTTAATGTGCTGGACACAATGATTGTACCGTGCAGGGCTGTAGGCTGTTGTGTACTACTACTGGGGATGTCACCCAGGCCTAGTCAGGGTTGTACAAGTGGAGAGACTCGTACTGTACAAGTGGATGAGGCTTCATATAGAGCTACTGTAGTGTAATGACAAAATACCTGTTTTGTATGAGAGGAGGACCTGCTGCTTCTTTGAGCAGTGTGGCATGCAGCCAGTTGACAGTCAAGGCTTTTTTCTCTGCTGTATCCCAATAGGCGTCTTCTTGTCGTGGTGTGTACTGCCGCTGTGTTTGTGTTGTGTTGGTATTTCCTCCCTCCCTGTTTTGAATTAGAGGCGTTCACATTTAACCCCGCTGGGAAACATCAAGAGACTAAATGCAAGTCCCATGCTTGTTTGGGTAATTTACTCTCAAATGAGTGTCATTTCTCGTCTCCAGGTGGTCTTTTTGCCATGTTTAACATGCATACAGTCATGGAGGCTTTGATGGCTTGGCTACACCTGAGAGATTTGGTCAAATGTGTGTCTTGTATTTTCCCAGAAGTGCTTCCGCTCTGGGGTTGTTTACCCGTAAATGTTTTGTGATTCCCCGAAGCAACTCGAGTGTTTTTATGAGGAACATTTTTCGATTTATTTTCTTCTCAATGGATTGGCTGGCTCACCAGCCTTCGCACCACGGCTCAATCTCAAAAGACAAAGTTGAGTTTCCGTTAACCTTGAAATGACAACCTTGTAGGCCGTCATTGTAAATAAGAATGTGTTCTTAACTGACTTGCCTAGTTAAATATAGGTTACATTAAAAAATATATATATATCTTTTTTTAAATCCCCATGAAGCCCACATGCAAATGAATGCACAAAACACATCTAGACACCTCCATGACCGCCACCTAGTATAGACACACACACACACACACACACACACACACACTGGTGTCCCCTGGAATAATATGTAAATAGTGGTCCTTTCCCTCCTGTCCCTGGCCCTTGTGATCCAACCGTCTGTTTTCCATAATTGCACTAACACTAGCCTGCATGCTAATTACTGTGGGCCCCCTGTGGGCCCCCTGCTTGATTGTAGAATTTCATCTGCTTGAAGGGTTTGTATTTCATGCTTGCTTTAAATTCTAATGCTCTGTGGAATTGCGTGGAGTTTACAGTATGGCTATGAAATAAATCCGGCAGTGTTGTATTTCCACGGTTCATGATATGGAAGCTAGCAGGTATTTTTCTTCTTCTCCTGTCGGCATCACAAGCGAGATCTGTTTCATTGTTTTGTTTTACTATCAGAGTGTGGTTCATGATGTTGACAACGCCTGACAGAACTTCAAATCGATTGTAAGGCTTTTTGTTTTGTCTGTTGTCTACTCAGCGCTGTAGCCACCTGGGTTTTACCCCGTGATGAAATATCAAAGAGTCAAGTTGATGATGGCGTTGAAGGTCTGGTCTGGGTTAGGTTTTAGGGACTTTTTTGAGTTAGAAGGCGTCACTTGGTGTGTTGTCCGCCTGGCTTGATCTTTCTGGATGGCCTTTTTGATGTGAAGGTTACGGGACAGCATTGATACGGAATGAGGTGGGCTCCTTTGATTGCATGTTCCAATGCAATCAAAGGCCAAATAAAGTTATTTCACATTCTGAGAGGTCCAGTGGGTCCTAGACTCTACACACTGTCTCTTAAACTGACAGCCTCAGTATGGCAGGCTCAGTATGGCAGCCTCAGTATGGCAGCCTCAGTATGGCAGCCTCAGTATGGCAGCCTCAGTATGGCAGCCTCAGTATGGCAGCCTCAGTATGACAGCCTCAGTATGGCAGCCTCAATATGACAGCCTCAGTATGGCAGCCTCAGTATGGCAGCCTCAGTATGACAGTCTCAGTATGTCAGTATGATAGTCTCATTATGTCAGTATGACAGTCTCAGTATGGCAGCCTCAGTATGGCAGTCTCAGTATGTCAGTATGACAGTCTCAGTATGGCAGTATGACAGTCTCAGTATGTCAGTATGATAGTCTCAGTATGTCAGTATGATAGTCTCAGTATGTCAGTATGACAGTCTCAGTATGGCAGCCTCAATATGGCAGTCTCAGTATGTCAGTATGACAGTCTCAGTATGTCAGTATTACAGCCTCAGTATGTCAGTATGATAGTCTCAGTATGTCAGTATGATAGTCTCAGTATGTCAGTATGATAGTCTCAGTATGTCAGTATGATAGTCTCAGTATGTCAGTATGATAGTCTCAGTATGTCAGTATGATAGTCTCAGTATGTCAGTATGATAGTCTCAGTATGTCAGTATAATAGTCTCAGTATGTCAGTATGATAGTCTCCGTATGTCAGTATGACAGTCTCAGTATGTCAGTATGATAGTCTCAGTATGTCAGTATGATAGTCTCAGTATGTCAGTATGATAGTCTCAGTATGTCAGTATGATAGTCTCAGTATGTCAGTATGATAGTCTCAGTATGTCAGTATGATAGTCTCAGTATGTCAGTATGACAGTCTCAGTATGTCAGTATGATAGTCTCAGTATGTCAGTATGATAGCCTCAGTATGTCAGTATGATAGTCTCAGTATGTCAGTATGACAGTCTCAGTATGTCAGTATGACAGCCTCAGTATGTCAGTATGATAGTCTCAGTATGACAGTATGATAGTCTCAGTATGTCAGTATGATAGTCTCAGTATGTCAGTATGACAGCCTCAGTATGTCAGTATGATAGTCTCAGTATGTCAGTATGATAGTCGCAGTATGTCAGTATGATAGTCTCAGTATGACAGTATGATAGTCTCAGTATGTTAGTATGATAGTCTCAGTATGTCAGTATGATAGTCTCAGTATGCCAGTATGATAGTCTCAGTATGACAGTATGATAGTCTCAGTATGTCAGTATGATAGTCTCAGTATGTCAGTATGATAGTCTCAGTATGTCAGTATGATAGTCTCAGTATGACAGTCTCAGTATGTCAGTATGACAGCCTCAGTATGTCAGTATGATAGCCTCAGTATGTCAGTATGATAGTCTCAGTATGTCAGTATGATAGCCTCAGTATGTCAGTATGATAGTCTCAGTATGTCAGTATGATAGTCTCAGTATGTCAGTATGATAGTCTCAGTATGACAGCCTCAGTATGACAGTCTCAGTATGACAGTCTCAGTATGACAGTCTCAGTATGTCAGTATGACAGTCTCAGTATGTCAGTATGATAGACTCAGTATGTCAGTATGGCAGTCTCAGTATGACAGCCTCAGTATGGCAGCCTCAGTATGGCAGCCTCAGTATGGCAGTATGATAGTCTCAGTATGTCAGTATGATAGTCTCAGTATGTCAGTATGGCAGTATGATAGTCTCAGTATGTCAGTATGATAGTCTCAGTATGTCAGTATGATAGTCTCAGTATGTCAGTATGACAGTCTCAGTATGTCAGTATGATAGTCTCAGTATGTCAGTATGATAGTCTCAGTATGTTAGTATGATAGTCTCAGTATGTCAGTATGATAGTCTCAGTATGTCAGTATGATAGTCTCAGTATGTTTGTATGATAGTCTCAGTATGTCAGTATGATAGTCTCAGTATGTCAGTATGACAGTCTCAGTGTGTCAGTATGATAGTCTCAGTATGTCAGTATGATAGCTTCAGTATGTCAGTATGATAGTCTCACTATGTCAGTTTGACAGTCTCAGTATGTCAGTATGATAGTCTCAGTATGTCAGTATGATAGTCTCAGTATGACAGTATGATAGTCTCAGTATGTCAGTATGATAGTCTCAGTATGACAGTATGATAGTCTCAGTATGTCAGTATGACAATCTCAGTATGTCAGTATGATAGCCTCAGTATGACAGTCTCAGTATGTCAGTATGATAGTCTCAGTATGTCAGTATGACAGTCTCAGTATGTCAGTATGATAGTCTCAGTATGTCAGTATGACAGTCTCAGTATGTTAGTATGACAGCCTCAGTATGGCAGTATGATAGTCTCAGTATGTCAGTCTCAGTATGTCAGTATGATAGTCTCAGTATGTCAGTATGACAATCTCAGTATGACAGTATGATAGTCTCAGTATGTCAGTATGATAGTCTCAGTATGTCAGTATGATAGTCTCAGTATGTCAGTATGACAGTCTCAGTATGTCAGTATGACAGCCACAGTATGTCAGTATGACAGTCTCAGTATGTCAGTATGACAGCCTCAGTATGTCAGTATGACAGTCTCAGTATGACAGTATGATAGTCTCAGTATGTCAGTATGATAGTCTCAGTATGTCAGTATGACAGCCTCAGTATGTCAGTATGATAGTCTCAGTATGTCAGTATGATAGTCTCAGTATGTCAGTATGATAGTCTCAGTATGTCAGTATGATAGTCTCAGTATGTCAGTATGATAGTCTCAGTATGACAGTATGATAGTCTCAGTATGTCAGTATGATAGTCTCAGTATGTCAGTATGATAGTCTCGGTATGTCAGTATGATAGTCTCAGTATGTCAGTATGATAGTCTCAGTATGTCAGTATGACAGTCTCAGTATGTTAGTATGATAGTCTCAGTATGTCAGTATGATAGTCTCAGTATGTCAGTATGATAGTCTCAGTATGTTTGTATGATAGTCTCAGTATGTCAGTATGATAGTCTCAGTATGTC